>NC_056743.1:1089279845-1089402345 GCF_019279795.1 Protopterus annectens | reverse complement strand
AACATGTAGTAATGGCATACATATTGTTGTCAAACGTCTATCTGTCAACACATTCATCCATCTGCATAGCTACTTGCCAAGCTGATGTCTGTCAGTCCCTGTACAGATGTGTAGATGGCAGGTATCCAGCTTGGATATGTACAGACAACCAATGCTTGACTGACACTGACATGTCTGCCCAGCTGTGTTATAACGAGCACATACAGGAGACAACACCCTGTACGCACCACATGCCATGGGTACCTCCACTACACTACCACAGTCAACAAAACATGCTTGGGTACAGGTCTCCATCACAGACACTAACCATGTGTTATAATGCATGTCGCATACATGTCAACTGGATCAACTCAGTGGCCATTTTCAGGAGGCACACAAAGGATTGGCTGATGCATATCACTCTCACCCTGAGGGTCACCACAGTGGTGTCTGTTGATAGATTGCCTGTTGGCACATGGCAGGTGGCATGATACCACTGTACACACATCCCCTACACTACCCATTTCTCCATGGACAATAACCAGGTACACACCTATGACCACCTGCAGCAATGCACCCCAGTACTGACACATTTGTACATGTACATTACTGAGGATAGCAGTGTCTATGTGTTAGTACACCTGTAGTTGGGAATACCATGAGGGCCTTCACAACCACTGCAACACCCACTGCCATAGTAAGATGTGGCTGCTACTGTATCAGACGTTACATGTACCCTGTTATGCTCCTCTCTCTAATGGCTACATGAGCCTTGCAGTATCAGCACAACAGTGTTGTACAAATGGGTTGATAGGCATGGGATACCCATTGAGTTCTGGCAAGTGTGTGCATGTGTGCATGTCTGTATATCTGTAGGGTACAGCATTCCGAGGCCACATAATCCTATGACAATATGCATTTCCACACAGTAGTAAGGATAGTGTTGTTGCTGCCCATAGGTGAGGCATAACAATGCAACACCCTACTATGCCTGTGGCATGTGCATTAGATGCATATCCCTGTAGTACCACTGTTGGGATATACAATGGGTTGTATCGCAGTCGTGGGCAATATGTGTTGGTGGGTATGTCGGATTGTCATCATGGGTTCCAGTGAGTACAATATCCACTGTGGGATGTGGGTGCTGTGTACACTGTCATTACACTATGGTACACCTGGTATATGTCCCATGTACCACTGTATGGTGACCACTGTCACCATCAACCATACAAGTAACTGATACCACAATCCAGCCCAGTTATGCATGTGATGTATGCAGCCTACCTGTAACACATTGGACACACTGACAAGTTAGTTAGCACAGATAGGCCCAGGTCTCTCGGATGTGTGTCTGCCTGTTATGTGTCTGTTAATGTGTATATGATGGTATGTCACACTATGTATTGTCCATATACAAACATTACATCCCCCATTACCATACTGTACATGTCTGGGAATGTTCTGCATGTAACATGTAACCTGGAACACACCTCACCCTAAACGCTGTGCGGTGTGTGCAATGAAAGCCACACACTTCAGTAGCACTACATACCTAGGTAGGGGTGTAGTTCCAGTGTTGCCAAATAAGAGTGTGTGTGTATGTGGATGGGTCTACATCAAGTTGCTGATTATACATGTCCCAGTGGGTCACCTGTCCATGTGGCACAGGCAATAACTGTTATACAAACCTGTGATGTATGTTCAACAGTACCCAGGATATGTCACAGCCATGGTGTCACCACAGTGCCATACCCCTTGTGGAATATGACTGCATACCATCCTCCTGCTGACACGTACACCTATGATACAAATGGATAATATTATGGCGACCACAATCACCCAGTGTTACTAACAGCTATAATGCATCATTGCTGGACAGCTACACTACCTGACATGTATACATTAAACATTACTCCTGACAACATGTTACACTGCAGTACATTGGTACACTGTAGTACAGTCATGGTGTGCATCAGAACCATATTAGCCTGTCCCTGCATCGATGTTATGGATGACAGGGATGTGGCACAGGTATCATCATATGCACAGGGTGTGTTGTTGGTATGCCAGAGACCAAGGGTAGGCCATACATTTGACACCATGTGTGTGGGTAAGGGGTGCAATTAGTTGAAATGGGTGTAGTGATGTGTGTGTAGGTATGGGGTTGCCCTAGGTGTGTTCGTATAGAGTGTGGGTATGCATGCACACAGTTCTGCCATGTGGCTGTCCTATACAGGTGTTTTTTTGGACAGCTGCAGATCATACCTGGCAGAATGTGCAGTTCACTGTCTCCAGCCATGGACACGCAGACTGTGCCTGCCAGAGGTTCCATAGGCACGTCCCGGTACAAGCTACTCTCCCCTGATGATGACAGATGTCTGCTGGAACCAGGCCCCTTCTGGGACTGGCCAGGGCTACATGCACGTGACCTGCTGTGGTGTGGACAGTGCCCCCCCCTGCAGTGCTGGGGCTGGTACTGCCACTACGGAAGTGTCTTGGTGTGCTAGCACATCCACATTGACCACCAGCTGTTGGTGTTGCTGGCCTACATCCTCGAGGTCGTCACCGCATTCCCACCACATGCTCGAGCATGGACAAACCACGGTCGATGAGGCCCACCATCTCACCCAACTGTTTATCCATGACCTCGGTATAATCACGGAGGGCACCAGACAGTTCATGGAAGTTGTCGCTTGCAGATGTGAGAACAGCCCTCTGCAGCCTCAGGCCCTGTCTGGTGTATAGTTCCATACGTGCCTGCCCCCCATGACAGTCTGAAACATGCACCTGGTGGTACCAGTTGTGGAGCTTCTGCCAGGGGCATGACGAGTGACCCTACCACGAGCACCCTGGTACATCTATGTATGTGGTGCCCTGACGGACATCTGGCTTTGCCTGCTGTGACCAGACACAGTAGGCATAGATACCACACTCTTCTGTGCACTGCCACCAACTGCCAACTGTCTCTGCTATGGCCACTGGTGATGGGGTATGTATAGGCACTATAATTGTGTGTAGGGTTGGGGTGGCTAAGAGGGGGATGTCAAACGATGGTGCAGTTTCGGCCCCTGACAATCCCACCTGTGCCTCAACAGCACTATCATCTTTGGTGTCTGTATGGACACCAACATCAGATTGCATGCAGGAGGGACCCTGAGCCACCTTGCCACCTGTGCGGGAAAACAAGAAATGCACTTTAAGACCTGTATAGCATTGCATAACAGTACACACATACACACACACACACACACACACACACACACACAAACACACACATTCCACCTTAATACCTACCTGTCCTGATTTTACAGATAGTCTCACATTTATTCACATAAGTTCCCCATCCTGCATCACACTTGGTAACATACACTCATTAATGTATCATTCCTTTAAATGCCTAGATGAGTGATCACAACATAAGACCTGTTACTCCATTACCTCCTTGACCTGAGTGGAGTAGGTTTTACATGACCTCACTGCTGTCATCCAGTGTTCACCCTGTGTATGTCCAAACATTGCAAGCATGGCCCCTATGTTAGGGGCTACTATGTTCACTCCATAATGTCATGCACTGGAGTGTCATGTGTAAGTATTGCTCAGTACATGCCAGATCTGCTGCTCAATCAACCTATCATGTGGACAACAGTAATATATGGATACACTCCCTGGTGTTGTCTAGTGATTCCTCAATGCATCTGTAATGCTGCATACATGGGTAGTCATTTACCTCTCTGCTGATTGCAATATTAAGGGTATACCTGGTGCCTGCTTTCCCTCCTAATGCATGTTCCATGCTACAGACCTTATTATATTATCAGCTGTGCTGTGATTACATATCATACAAGTATTCCTGGTGTCTCATGTGTCAGTCCATGTCCATCTACTGCACGATCCCAAAGAGAAGTACTGCTGTATGAACAACCCCACACTCACACACTCACAGGTGTACAAACCATTGCTGAATGTGTATTACAGTGTCAGTTATGTCTGTTCTAATGCTCACAGCCCCTATGTTTTTCAGCAACACGTACCTGGGATGATATGTGGCCAGATGTCATTTGTGAATGCCTGATGTCTGGTTTACAGATCTCAACATCAGCGGTGCATGTATGACCAATCCAATATTATTATACTGATAACCGTCAGACCGTACCATGGCTATGGGGAGTGTACACACCCTTACTGATATGACACACTCTTCCTTGATCTGCCATGGAACCACATCACTGCATATATTAACAGTACATGAGACTGATATGTGACATATGTCCTGTACATTCACATACAGTGTTTAAGAAATGTGTTAGGTGTGCAGATGCTGACCGCGATGCATACACTCCGTGGGTGCATATATGTGCACGCCCTTATCATGACGGTTTGTTGCACCTATTGTTATGTGTATTACAGCAGTCAATATTCCTGGCAAGGGTATACAAGCATGGGCCATCTGCATTTGCCAGTGTATGGTCAGTCTGCCCTATGCATGTCCCCCAACTCTGCATGCTTGCAAGATCTACTCATGTGCACATCCCTTGGTGTTCACACACTGCCGTCACTCTTGCTGTGGGGGTAGGGTTACATCTGCCTCAGTTCCTGAACCTGACTGTGTGCAGATACAGCCATTCTTAGCATCCTTAGAATCCCTGCTGCAGTGCACTGGTGTGTCATGCTGACACACCCTCCCCACCTTCAGCCTTTTTGAGATGCTTGACAAGTATGGCCTACACATGTGTCAGTTTGCAGTGTCCCATACACTGAACACCACGTGTTACAGCCTAGTCTCAGCTAATAATGTGGACCACAGTATTATGTTATGCCATAGTGTAACAGTTGCCATTGTAATACTGGTATATACACTGTTGTTGCACTGTATAAGGGTGATGTTTCACACATGTCCCTACTGTAGGCCATGTGTCCCACCATTATGTTCATCCCTGTGGGCACATTTCGCAATGACAGGATGTTAGTTATCCTGCCAATGTCTGACATACCCTTCAGATACCCCATCATGGTCACCACTGTGATGCAGTGCATTTAACAGCAACAACATGTACAACATGCATTATTGGTAGGTGTATTAGATGTGTGCATAGAATATACCATAGCCATTACATGCCTGGTGTATTGGCAAGCATCAACATAAACCATACTCATCTGCAACAGGCTGCTGCCTTGGAGGTATACCACAGGGTCCTACATAAGAGTGTGAGAGATGCTATGTCAGTGGCCACATATGTGGCATTGCTACAGGGTGGGTGCAGCATTACAGTACATCAACAGTACAAGTCCACAATACTACTGCTTATGCACATCTATTTATTACTACTATGCAGCAACAAACTATATATATGACATCTCACATATGCATGATCTACCTGTACAGATGTGGATGCATACACAACAGTGGTCTACTGATGTGCCCTGTGGCTGCACACTCCTTGGCGGTATGTGGGTAGCACCCACCGCCACAATGGTCTCTGCCAGTTGTTGGGTGTGCTTGCGGGCAGGTGCCACAAGGCTGGCGAGGGGCTCCTCAACACATGTCGGGGGGATGGATGGCATGACCCCCTCCTGTTGTGAAGTGACCCCCCTGTACTGCAGCAGCATGCCAACCGGCATTGCGAAGCAGGTCAGAACAATGATGCCAGACCTGCTAATAACTGTGGTTATGCAGGTCGACATCATTGACCCTGTGGACTAGATTGTTCCACAGGGCAGTCCGCTCCTTCTGCTCATGGGCGGCCTTGCCAAACAGAACCAGATAGTGCTGTATTAGCTGGTTCAACACAGCCTCATTTTCCGCCACTAAATACGTGAGTAGATGGCCGAGGGACATCTTGCCTGAAAGACATAAAGATGGAAACAGGTCTGAGCAACTCTTACAGCAAGGTTACCATAGTTCTAAAAACACATTGGTGTCACCCCCCCACCATATCAATGACAACAAACTATTCACACAACTCAATAGGTATGGCTACAGCTTACCTACCATTGGGACATATGTTGTATTGTACCACACGTTGTGCTATGTGTTTGTAGCCATGTTCACTGTGTGGACACTATAATTCCTGGCCTGTTATGGACTATTTCACCTGCATGCCATTGTCAGGGCCAGTATGGTTCCATATATGCATGTGATATGATTGCTATGTGATTGCTGCACATCTGTCATTCTGTGTTATTGGGGATATTTATGCATGCTGTTGGACATGTTTCGGGATTGTGTGGACTATTACTACCCACATATGTTCTATAACAGTGACACAATAGCATGTTTAGGGAATAGTTGCCAGTAGAACCACCCCTCCCATCTCATGGACCCACCCTGGGGCCTCCTCATCTACTGGTCCAGCACTACCTTCAGGTGGAACCACCTCAGGGGATGTTGTCGCCCCCGGGGGCACACACACACATGATCCTGTCACCCGAGGTCAGGTCCAAGGTCAGTTCCATAGGGGGCTCCACAGACACTTGTGGGATGTGCTACAGCACCTTGAGGCACCCAGTACACATTCACAGGGTCCACATGCTCCTCCTGCTCAGCCTCCAGGCCAGGCACCTTCAGGGCCGTGGACTGCTGTTGTGAGTAGCAATGGGTGGGGGCCTTGTTCCCATTGTTTCCATATGGGGGTTCATGGGGCTTCCACATCGCAGACCACACACACCATCCAGGGTGTTTACCCACCACATGTGTCATATACCACCCCTGTAGGCTGTCCTCTATATCTACCAACCCTAACCACCTCCACAAATATACCTGCTATCCTTCCCCATATTCCAATTTCCTACTCCACAGACAAGGGCAACATGGTCCCAACAAGGGGTTCACATGTGACATACCCGTCCATGTTGCACACACTTACAGCTGTATATATCTCTATGTATTGCTATGTGTGTTGTTCCCTCACACATAGCATGCAGCACTGTGGTGATAATATAGGGGACATGTATTTACATACATATATGTGCGTGTGTGTGTGTGTTTATATATATATGTAGACATATGTGTATATATATATATATATATATATATATATATATATATATATATATATATATATATATATACATGTGTAGATATATAGTATGTTGTACATATGTGTTTATATATATATATATATATATATATATATATATATATATATATATATATATACACACACATATGGGTATCTGTATATCTGTAGACATACATGTAGATATAATATATATATATGTACACATATACATCAGGTTCACAATATCTAACTCTCCTTCCTGCACAGCTGCACTGTTCTGCCTTGCTACAACACAGACAGGTGCCACATATGGACACAGCCTAACATTAGGAGGGGTCTATATATATGTGTATATATATATATATATATATATATATATATATATATATATATATATATATATGGCCAGATTGCAGATAAGCCTATTACACACCTATGGCATTTCAGCATGCTACAATACATGTTTACCTGACTGTCCTGCAAGTGGTGGGCTCTGGAACACATGTGTCCATCATTATGGCATTACTTCCACCACCAGCTATTGGCCACAGTAATATACATCCTTTCCATTACACATCACACACTATGTTGGCTTACATCTTGTCGTTCGGTGTTGCTCTGCACAGTTGACAGGTATGGCCCACTATCCACAGGGACAGACTCTAATGTCCATAGCAGTTGTTCAGCTGAACATCATTACAACAGCAACAGCTGATGGCACATATATATCATTCGACATCATCTACCCCAGTATTATGGTCCAAGTACTACAGTCAATTACATGCATATATACTTCACATACCTGTTGTGGGAATGAGGTCTGTTGTGGATGGTGTCCTTGTAGGAGGTTTTTTATTTCTTCTCCTTGGCTATGGCCTTAGCCTGCTTCCTTTGTTTCTGTTTTTGGTTTGGTTTGGTTGTTGTTCTGGTTTTGGTTCTGGATCTGTTTTCTATTTCTCTCTCTCTCTCTCTCTCTCTCTCTAGTAAATGGATTGAGCTGCTTGGAATAGATTCCAGTATGGCTTTTGTAGGTGATGCACATGATCAGGTGATGGCCTCTGCACCAATCAGTGTCCTCCACTTGCTACCTGCATGCAGCATGCTGTGTAGTACTGCCAATTACCACTGTCATGGCAACCCACTACTATAAATCCCTACATCACGTGGGTGTGGTCCCTTTACCTTTCCTTTATGGTGGACATCCTTCCTGTGTGTGGGCAGCAGTTTTACAGACAGCAGGTAGCAATACCTCTTACAAGAGAACTTGCACACTCAGGCCAGCTACACATTTGTATGAGATTCCAAAACTACAGAGTGTGAGTAGTGTTGTCGTATGCATTGTATAGCACTAGTGTTACAGGGTTTGTGTGTACATATTAGTTTAACATGGACTGCAATCTGTCTGCATAGCTCTCAACTGTGTACCTATCCACTTGATGGCCAGAGGTGTGCCTGTTATGTTTTGTCTGTCCACCACACAGGTCTTGTGTCAGATATATCACTGGCAGTGTGTGTGTTGAGTGTTATCAGTACATGGCTACATCCATTTGTGTTTCTGACTTCATATTCCTGACTAAGGGTATGTTGCAGACTATCCTGTAACACTAGCAACTTGCTTAGTGTATGACATCACTATTTCACATATGGGCCTGTGTTCCGGCCTCTGTCCTCCACCTCCATATGATATGCTGTCAGGGGTTGTTATGTAGTGGCCTGTGAGTATGTCATGCTGCCATTCCTGCCATCATTCCACAGCTGTTGTGGCCTCCACACATATTGTGGGTTTAGGTCCATATATGTGTGGGCTTCATCTTCACAATACATGTGTGCCCTTATGCAGTCCAGAGGTCAGTATATGTAACAGTGGTATATGCCCCTGTATGTTGTCTATAGAGGGATGCATCATAACTAACCAAGGCTGTTACAACATGTGAGGGGTATCAGGGGTAAGCTGCCTTAAGGTATCTGGATGTACATTACAATACAATTCACCTTGGGGAAATGCAGGCCTACTGCTTCCTATCATACAGACTGCTCTGTTTGTCAGTGTGATTATGATGGTTTCAGTTATGCCTTGTTATGTAACAGATACATCCCATTGTGTCAGCTGAAGTCTTTACCCCCTAGGGATTCTGTACAGAGTGTAGATAGAGGCCGCTGGACTGTACATCTGCATTACTTACTGTTGATTGATTGTTATCCTGTGGCCCAGTCTGTCTTTACTGTTGTACTACTTGAAGGCCTTGGCCTGGACAGCAACATATGTTATGCTTTCCGGAATACTGTATTAGTTTATCTGTTTGAGAGTTGCATTAGTCTGTCTATATGTATTTCGGAGTCTAAACAGCTATATGACATGGCATATACAAATGTAATAGTACACAAATAAAGCTTTCTCATGTCTGCAAACCTGTGTGCCGTGTTATATCATTTGACCTCTCTGTGGGTATATGTTTCAGGCAACAATTGTCTTTTGTATGGTTGATTCATACAGTGTCCAGTAGGTAAGGTGGCAGCTGTAGGCATACTGGCTGTTCTGTATGGTATGCACCCTCTAAATATGCATTTTCCTGTACATATCTCTGTCTGTGAATGTGTAGTTACATATCTATCTATATATCTATCTATCTATATATATATATATATATATATATATATATATATATAGGTTCATAGGTTGATACTAGGCTATCTGCCCTAGGACATTTATAAGCCTAGCCAGAGTGTGTTTGGCTTTCGCCACCCTTTTAGATTTGTAAACTTTGCCTATGAATAGTAGGTCACAGAATATAGTCCCTGTATGGTTAGTTTATTGTGCCTGTGTCTAGCAGGGACCCAGAAGAGATCCCATGGGTATACTTTTGATCTCCCATCCACTCATCAAGATTTCTCTTGAAGAGGGTCAGTGAGGGGCTCTGCCTAACCTGGACTGGGATTTTGTTCCAGAGTGATGGGAGTCTCTGGGATATGAATCTGTCCCTCCAGCATGTCCTATTTATTTCTGTGCTCAGGTTTAAGTCTCTAGAACGTGTAGCTCTAAGGGATTTGGATTTCTTGAGGTGGAGCATGTCCATTAATTCTGGGTTGGACATGGCTTTATATGTCAGGCACAGATCGCCTCTGAGTAGGCGGTAAGCAACTGAGTAGCGCTGGAGTTTTTTTAGCCTAACTGCATAGGGCATCTGTTTGAGTCCCTTTATCCTCTTGGTGAGGTACTTTTGGGGTCTTTCCAGTTGCTGCAGGTGTTGGGTAAGGTACATCCCGAATGGGGCATTGTACTCAATTATGGGCCTGATGAGTGATGAATAGAGTGGCACAAAGACCTCTCTTGATCTAGATGTGAAACCTTTCATGATGAGGTGGGCTATATAGAAGGTCTTTCTAACCACTTTGGCAACGTGATTGTCAAAGGAGTGATTACTATCTACTTGGGTCCCCATATCCCTAATTACATCCTCCATACTTAATGTGTTACCTCCTATGTGGTAGTCTGTGGGCACTTTGTTTTTCCCAAAGGGGATGACTATGCATTTTTTAGCATTTAGCTTCAGGCCATGACTTTGGCACCAGTTATCTGTCTCTGTGAGACCCTACTGGAGTATGCTTGTGTCAGCCGGAGAATCTATTATGGCACTCAGTTTGCAGTCATCTGTGAACTTGGTCAGCCATAGTCCTCCCGTGTTTGCCTGTACCTCAGAGAAATAAATACAGAACAAGAGAGGTCCCAGGACTGAACCTTGTGGAACTCCACTTGTAACTGGTTTAGTGTCTGACAAGGCACCTGCAATTCTGACCATGTGGGTTCTATCCCTGAGCCAGTTTGCAACCTATCTTGTGACATAGGGGTTGATATTTAAGCTATTGAGCTTGTTTATGATACCTGAGTGGGGTACTGTGTCGAAGGCTTTTGCAAGGTCCAGGTAGGCTGTGTGGACTACTTTCCCTTCGTCTATGGCCCTGGTAACTGTTTCAAAGAACAAACCAAAAGGTTCCGAACCAGCAGGTGTAAAACTCCAAAGGTTTATTAGAAAATGTAAAAGTAAAGCGCTTTTCGTCTCCCTTAGTAGGAAGACTTCTTCAGACAAAGGAAAAAATCATCAAACACAATTTAAAACCCAAAAAAAGGGGTGTGTGTTACAAAATTACAAACAGCTGCCTTAATTGAACCCACTGACATACCTTCACATTTAAAGTTGTATTACATTAAAAGCATAAATAAATGTCCACTTAGTGTAGACAGGGTGTCAAACATAAAAAAAAGAAACATGAACTTGATAAAAGTAACCAAGAATGTCTTAGTGAAGATTCATGAACCTAATCAAGTGTAAATACTGTTTGTTTCCCTTAAAATACATTTTAGCAAACAACTTTTCATAGGGTAAAACAAAACTCATACAGAATCTTGTGATTAAAAAGAAAAGAAAATGAAGTAATGCTTGCAACCAAATGTAATATCCATTCCTTAACAAAAAAGGTAGTAAGGAGTACACATATCTAATGCATAATGAAGAATCAATAATAAATGAATAAATAAACAGTGAAACTCAACTAGGAGTCTGCAATAAGTGTAATTTCAAAGGCGTTTCTTATAAAAGAAATGTTATTTCTAATATTAAATAACCGAATATGTTTATTTCTGTGTTAAAAATCTAACACAGAAATTGCTTGTCATTTCAATGTCAACAGAATGCAACAACAGTATATGAAAAAGAAAATTTTTTTTTTTAAATGTTCCTTGAGCAATGGGTAAAGCACCAAGCTGCGATGAGAACACTTTCTAAGCTTTAGTATGCACAGTTGTAACAGCCCAAACAAGTCAAAATGCAGCTGTTTCAGAAAAAATATGGCAAGGAATTGCGTGAAAGACACGTCTAAATCAAAACAAACAAACCGCCGGATTCACAAGACGGTACTTCATTCAAGAACCGTGCAGGTACTAAACATGCGAAAAAGGCGGATAGCCAAACAAATGAAAAATCAGTTCACAATCGTGCCCATGAATACGGCACATTGTTCTGCAAATGAGTTTGTACTGTGTGTGAAAAAGGTAATAAATAAAGTAGCAGAAGACAAAAAAAAAGAAACGCAACACCTAAGTAAATCCACAGCTGTTGGTGTTCAATGACATTGACAATAAGTAAACATAGCACTTCAAAATACCGTGGGTCTAAACATTAAGGTCTCATTGTTGCTTACGCAAAAAGGTGTATGTGTCTAGAAGTAAGCAAAAATCAAGTCAGACCACAATGCAGAACCTGACAAAAATAAAAAAATAAAAATAAAATAAAATAAGGTATGGGTCAAAGTACTGCGAAGCGCTGCAGAGGTCAGAAAACCTGTACTTTGTACTTTGACCCATACCTTATTTTATTTTATTTTTATTTTTATTTTCATTTTGCATAGTTTCGTTCAGGATTTGTATTGTGGCACCTCCCTTGTGGAGCGGGACCACCGTTGCTGTACACCATTCCTTGGGTACATATCCTCTGGTAAGGCTGAACTTGAACAGTGACTTAATGTGAGGGTTAAGTTCATCTTGTAGCTCGTGTAAGACGCATCCCGGGACACCGTCCGGTCCCATTGATGCTGTGATTTTTGCTTTGGAGAGGGCAGCTCTCACTTGATCATCTGTGATGTCTGGGAGGTTACACTCTGTTGGGATGGGGATTTGCTCTTTTGGGGGGGATGGGGGGGAGAAATTTGCACTAAATCTGTCTGCCAGGATGTTGGCAATGTCTGTTGGTTCAGTGTATTTTTTGTCATTTTGCACTAACTCGGAGCATATCTGGGAGTTGCTGCCCAGGTTCCTGACATAACTAATGAAGGCCTTGTGATTGTCCTTAGTATCTTGTGCAATTTTTCTTTCGAAGCTGGACTTAGATGATTTTATGAGGGATCATAGGTTCTTGCTCGTACTGATCAGAGATGCCTTCCCTTTTTGGGATTTTGCTTTATCATGTAGTAGCTTCCTCCTTTTGTTGTATAGCTTATTTATGGCTGGGGTCCACCAGACAGGTCTCTTGCCTTTGGAGGAGTGAGTCTTGGTTTTATTTGGGATGGCACGATACATACATTCCTTTAGGTGTCCATAGAATGCGTTTGTGAAGGATTCTGCTGTTTGAGCCGTGTTTACCACTGGCCCAGGGGCTTTGAAGGATGCCACCTCAGTTTTGAGAAGTGTGAAGTTTGCTTTTGAGAAGTTCTTCACCGTGGTTACCTTGGCTGGGGGTGGGGACAGGATATGGATGTCCAGTGAGATTAATTTGTGGTCTGACCTTACCAGTGAGGGGTATACCTCAGGTGTGGAACATAGAGTCCCTATGTTTGTGATAACCAGATCCAATATGTTTTCCCCTCTTGTGGGGGTGGTGACCAGTTGTTCCATAGCATTTGAGTTTATAAATTCTAGGAACTGTTGGGCAAGGGTATGTGGGCTTGAGTAGTTAACCCAGTCAATGTTTGGGTAGTTGAAGTCACCCAATATGATGGAGTTTGGAGAGACCTTCATGTTCTCCAGTGTTTTCAGGAAGGCCAAGTGGGGTTCCTGAGTTTGGGAGGGTGGTCTGTAGCAGGCTATAAACTGAAAGGCAGTTTTGCCCATAGTTAGTTGCATGTGGATGGTTTCCGTTGCTTCGTGCAGTGCTACTAACCTGGAGGTGTGGGTATTTTTGATGTATATGGATACTCCCCCTCCTTTTGTGGTTTGGTCCGAGTTTTGTGGCCGAAAAGCATGGTATGAGGTATAACCTGGTAGTGCTGGGGTGCTTTCAGGAGCCTTGAACCAGGTCTCTGTTACTGCACAGACATCGATGTTCTCTATACTGAGGAGAGTCTCGAGTGCGTGTATTTTGAGGTGTAGACTTCTGACGTTGAGCAGCATTACCCTTAGTTTCTTTTTTCCTGTATTATCTATGGAGGTGGGTTTGTCTTTTGAGCCTTGCCTAAAAAAAGGCACTATGGGGGTGGCAAGGGCCTTAGCCAGTATTCGAAAGCCCAGGGGTGAAAGGTGCAAGCCGTCCCTAGCGAAGCAACGTGGCTTGTCGAGCATGTCATCCCAGGCTGACAGACACTGGATATATATCTATATATATATATATATATATATATATATATATATATATGTGTGTGTGTATACATATATATATATATATATATATATATATATATATATATATATATATGTATCTGCACATATGTGTGTGTATATGTATCTTAGGAATGTTTATTGCTTCCACATTGTACATTCCCTATGGTAGCCAGACTGTACTGCATGATATGTTATCGATACCAGCCTGACATCATACAGGTAGGATGGATTACGGTTAACATCTTGTGCCCATGTTGTGTCGGGTCCTGGTTATGGGACGTGCGACAGTTAGTACTGTATTGCAGGGCAGACCTGTTTGGCTGTGGGGGGGTGTAATATAAATACGTACAAGGCATATGTAGCTTGGGCCCCCTCATCCCATTAATGGTGCCTGTGGTCATATATGTATTTGTTATGTTCTCTTTTATATCTATAGCTATATATCTGTATATATATATATATATATATATATATATATATATATATATATATAGGCTTACATATGTATATATATTGTGCGTGTGTGTGTGTGTGTGTGTGTGTATATATATATTTATATCTAAGTATATCTAAGTATATCTAAGTAGATATATATATATATATATATATATATATATATATATATATATATATATATATATATATATATATAGATGTATGTATATATATATATATATATATATATATATTTATATATATATATATATATATTTATATATCTATATCTATATATATATATAGATATGTATATATCTACTTAGATATAAATATATATATATATATACACACACACACATACATCTACATGTTTAAATACCTTTCCTGTACTGTTTAATGCCTGTGCTGGATGATATATTTGTACAAACATCAGCGTTATGTATATCTGACATGGCATAGTGGTAAATTGCTTTGGCTATGGTGTGCAGGATCCTGGGTTTGAGCCTTGCAGAAGCTGTTTATTTTGTTGCTGGACAGAACAATGGCCGTTGGATATAGAGTGATTAAGGCACTTTTAAGCAGTTGTAAGCGGGTGTGCACTGAGGTAAGCACTTGCTAACTTCCGGTTACAGTTTCTTATACTCAGCTTCTAAATTGCTTAACCTGTGTAGGCATTGCTTACCCCTGCACAAACAGGCTTAAACCTGCTTACTGCTGCTTAAAGGTGATTACTCCCGCTTACCCCCATGCTAATTTATTTAAAAGAAATGAAAAAGGGTTGATAGTAAAGTGGTGAAAAAGGGGCACAAAGAGGGAAAGACAGTAGGGAAAATAGCTAGGGATGTGCAGGAAGGGTGTAGGGAAGGTCCATAGCTGCCTATTTCTTCTACAGCAACAGCTGTGCATATACACTGAATTTGAAGATAGATTTGGACACTTATACCCCTGAGAGAAGGGTAAGGACAACAGCAATGTGTTGTTAAGCCAAGTAGACCAGATTACATGTGTCCAGTGGACACGTGTGCAAAATGGACAGCTATGTATGGGACAAGATTTTTTGGGGCAAACAGATTGCCCTTTTTTTTTTTTCTTCAGAAGAGAGTGGGATGTTGGGGAGGTATGCTGGGTAGGTTAACAGACAAGACAGATATAGGAGCAGTATATGACACATGTGGGTGGTAAACACCTTGACGGGGATGGGTGTTGGAAAATTGGAAGCCCGTGAGTCCCCTAGTGGAAACAGTGGGACTGAGGTCCCCACCCATGGGCAGTCACCACTGCACCTTCACAGCCCCGAAGGTGGCTGTGCTGGGGGCTGAGCAGGACAGCCAGGCTGACCCTCTAGTCACGACACACGGCCCTCAAGCTGGTGTAGCAGATATCTGACCTCCCTGCAGAGCTTGCTATGCACCACGACCCAGACCTGGCGATGGGTGACAGGTTCCTGTCCACGCCCGCTCCTGGGGGGTGAGCCCCATCCCCTGAAGTGCCTCCACCCAAAGGTGGTGCAGAACCAATGGACGAGGAGGTCCCAGGTTGGGCCCCAGACATGCTGAGGTGGGACAGGTGGGTCTGCCGGGACCCGCCTTCCCATACGTGCTATGATGTTTAAGTTTTATCAACATATGTGGTTTAGTAATAGTCAACACATTCCAGGATTATGTATAACAGCATGCATAGATATTCCCATTAACTCAAACACCAGATATGGAACAGTTGCATAGCAAACAGAACACATGCATATATGGGACCACAGTGGTCATTACAACAGCATGCAGGTACATTGATGGCAGCACGCCACCAGTGTGGGAATATTTCAACATAGAACATGCATAGAAACAGATTTAAATTATTATCAAACAATAGGACATATGTCCCAACATTAGAATTAAGTCAGAACATACCAATTGAGTTGTGTATTTAGTTTATTGTTGCAAATATGCTGGGGGACAGAGAAAGATGTCAATTAACAACTAGTATATTCCTGTAGTTCGCATTACTTTCCTAGTCAGTGCTGTGATCTGTACCTTACAAGTATTAGTACACTACCATATTGCCTTAGTTTGGACAGTGGTATGGCTGTCGACAACTATACACATGAACTGGCTTTACCTGCAGTATACACCTCTTACCTGGTATACCTGTGGAGGTATTGTTTGTTAACACCTCCTAACTGTTTCTACACATACTCCCAGATTCCAGGTTGATGTTATGCACATATCTGTCCATCTCTTTTTGCACACACACTGGGCAAGTCTTCACCACATGCAGGTGAACCAGGACATATTTCCACTATTGCCCTCTTAAACCTTTAGTATCTTGTACAATGACAGGTTTGTTGTATTTGACATTTTCCAAATATGTACATGTCTGACAGTTATACGACATGACATGCTGCCTACATGTCAGAAATTGTCACACTGATATGGCAGGGGGCAGGGTAACAGCCAGCAAATATTGGCCAAATAACTGGACATTATGGACATTTCTGTACACTTGTGGGGTATGATTCTGCATACAGCTTACTACAACTCCCAGGATTCGAACCATGGCTGTGTCTGCTAAAAATAAGACAATGCCCATGTATCTCTTGTCTGATTTCTGTCTGTAATTCTCCTGTGGTTTTATATTCTGACCTTGTAATTACAACACTCTTATACAGGATTTCCTAGACAGTTGTATTATTTAGTATAATGTGGGTGACAGTGATAAGTAATACCTTATTATTCTGAGCACCTGCAACACTAAAAATGCTATACAATACCAGAGTAAACAGTACCAGTACAGGATATCAATCTTTTATTTATAGGCACAGTGTTCGTATCTGGCAGACCTGTGGGAGCAATGTTTGTTTGTACTACCTGCATGTTGCCACACTGCGGTGGTGGTGCTGCAGTAGCATTGTCGCCTCACAGTAAGACGCTGTCCGGTTTGATTCTCAGCTAGAGCGTCTTCTGCTTGGAGACATGCGTGAATGGGCATACCTTCGTTGAAGGTTGTGCATCAGAGCTGGCAACTTGGCACGTAAAAATCTACTGCCAATCATTAGCGGACCGGAGTTCCGCTGTGGCGACCCCTAACCGGGAAAAGCCGAAAGACACAACAACCTGCATGTTGCCACACAAATTACCTATTTCCACATTAGTATTATGCACATACATCTCAGTCTGTTACTGTACACACTCTGGTCACAGCTTGACAACATGGGGGGTGGAGATGGGACATACTTGGCTACTTATTCTCATAACATTTTGGTGGGGTTGCTAGAGTGACAGGTTTGTTGTTATAGATATCTGACAATCAGTTGTATGTTTTGTTTGCTGCCTAAATGTCTGGGATCATCACATTGGTTTGCCAGGGGGACAGGGGGACAGGCAGCAGCTATGAGCCAATTTACTGGGCATTCTGGACATTTCTGTGCACTTGTGGGGTATGATTCTGCATACAGCCTACTACCACTCCCAGGATTTGAACCATGGCTGCAAGTGCAAAAAATACAACAGTTCATGTCGCAGTTGAGTGTGCTATTTGGATTTTGTTGTCTGTCTTTTCAGTGTTTTCTGTCCAAGTCTCTTTCTTAGTTGTACTATTTCACCTCTTGGGATTACAACAGTCATATACAGACATTCCAACACAATTTACTTATGTAGCACAGTGTGGGTAACAGTGCTTACTACAACAGTACTATTAAGTGATTGTAACTGTACATTACCATATGCGTCCAGAGTGAGCACATGCAGTCCAGCAGTTAGACCTTAATTGTCAGGCTATTATGCTTTTATTTACATATAACCTATATGAGACTCTTCCTGCCCTATTTTCTGGTGTATGCAGTACATGCCCTAAACAATACAGGTTTTATACAGGCAATTAACTTACTACTACTTTTAGATTTATTTCATATTACTAACCTGCCTCGAGTCACAACCGCTGCAATCTACAGCCACGGGACTCCTGGTTCATAGCCCGCTCACTTGCCACTGTGAAAGACATAAGAGGAATATTTAGCCATACCTACCCATAATATACATGAGCTGGCAATTATTAAACAGGTAATGGACTGATACACACGGCTGGGACTTCCCCTGTCCTCCTAGCCTCTTGGATCCACTGATCCAAGAGATCCCCCTTTTGCTGCTTCAGGTCGGCATAGTGATGCCTGACCTGCTAACCAGTTCTGGGTATGCCAGTGGCACTGGTGAGGTCATGGGCGAGATGGTCCCAGGCTTCCACTTTGTATTGGAAAACCTGGTACTGGCCCTGCAGCAGTCTCTGTTCATGGTCTTTCACAAAGAGTCCTGCCATGACTCTGGACTCCTGGATGCCCCAGCACTGCACCCAAAAGCACACACCCTCTCCCATTCCAGACAGAGTGCCTACAAGGGGAAGCTACAAACAGTTATTAGATGTATTCCCACTTGTTGGGTTTAAATATGGCTGGTTTCCTGCACTTTGCCATGATTAGATGGTTTTGAAAAGGCTAAGCTATGGGCAAATGTGCTTACCTAAGGTTGGCATTGCTTAAAGGGGTATACCAATGGGCAGGTTGAGTTAGCTGGCCTACACATTGATTACACCTACTAAGCTGGGCTGTGGAATGCTTAGCATTGCTTAATATTTAAGTTGCATTATATTTACATTGTGGCATTGATTTATTATTCATTACATGTTATATATGTGTTTGGTATCCATGATTCATGTGTACGTACACTATATGGGCTCCTTGTGTTTATTAGGGGGTTTCAACACTTTATTAAAATGACACCTCACATCTGGGCTTAATGCAGTACTCCAGTTCACATATTTATGGCCTGTAGTTGGTTATACAATATAAAACTGTATATAGATTCCTTTCACTTGTTCAGTTTGTATTTCCTATGGTGAGGATCTGTTTGGTGATACCTCAATCTTATGTATTGCTGTGATAGCTTAGTGGTTAACTACTGTGACTATAGTGTACAGGGTCCTCGGTTCAAGACCTGCAAAGGCTGTTTATTTTGTTTCTGGGCAGAACAGCGTCTGATGCATACAGCGTGATTAAGGCACTTTTAAGCAACTGTAAGCAGGTTTGCGTGGGTTTATGCGAAGGTAAGCAATGCTAACCTCTGGTTAAGTATGCTTACAGTGAGTTAGCTTCAGTATTGCTTACCTCCATACAAACAGGCTTAAACCCACTTACTAGTGCTTAAATATGCATACTCCCACTTACTACTGCGTAACTATGCTTACTCTTGCTTACTAGTGCTTACACCCACTTACCAACGCACTCATTTAGACAGTGATGTCTAATGGTTCTTGAGCAAGTGGTGGATTCGGCAACTGTATGGATTTATCTTTCATTACACATTTTACCTTCCATTTGTATCCCTGATTCCTGTGTACATATACTGTATGGGGCACTTGTTATTATTTGTGGACTTTGCAACATTATGACAATTGCACGTCACATCTGCATTCAATGCAGTACTCCAGTTCACAAATATATGTTATGTCGTAGGTTATGCAACAAAATAAATTGATCATAAAGTGATTTGACCTGGAAAATGGATTGTACTGGAGTGGGACTCGAACCGGGAGTGACTGCTCATAAGGCGAATGCTCTGCCCACTACATTATTGCTGTACTGCTTCATTTGCATATATCTTGCTTTTTATCCTCTTGTGCCATTTAAGCCGCATTAACCATAGCTACGTGATGGGCAAACCCACGCACCGACGGTTAAATTTGATCTGTTTCATAAAAAAATTCTTTATATTTAAATGTTGTGACTATTGCTCTTGTACACTTGGGGGAATGTTGCTGGGGATATGCGAACACCTATGAGCAGTCTCACTCATTCTTACTCCTACACTGCTGTTCCTGATTGCAGGGGCATGTATATTCTGAGAGCTCTGCTCTACGACAGCCCCCTTCACTCGTACGCCCTCCGTGTCCATTTAGGAGCTCAGGCAGCGCACCTTCATTACTATGCATGGCACGCTGCCGTCCTGCTCCTAAACGGCCACTTCTGTGCAGGACTAAGCTAGTCCTGCATGGAAGGATAGTGAATCCAGGGGACTGAGTACATTTTCAACATCATCCATAAACACAGTGATGTATCTACATATATATATATATATATATATATATATATATATATATATATATATATATGCATGTATATGTATATATACCTGAAAATTTACTTTGCACCTTCAGAAGCATTGTTATATTTATACAGAGTATTCTCATCACAGCACGCTGGCTGTATGCACATTCTCTTACTCTTTCATAACATGTCCTCTTTCTTTTGCATACATAAAAACTTCCATATAAGCACATACTTAAATAAAAAGATGAGTGGTAGAACATGTAAAGTTCATGAAAAGCAAGAGGTGTGCTGTCAGTTCAGAGAAACAGTTAATTTTCATATTTCTGTACAGCAAATGCAAATGCTTTTGAACACATTTGGTTTTACTTCTGAACATTAAAACAAAGAAAGTATTTTTCTAGCACAGATTCAGCAAGAGTGATTAAATGTAGCACAGTGTTTGTGCTTGTAACCATACCTATTGGAAGCTTTAATCAGACTGAGATAAGTCTAGCCTCCATCTTAGAGCCTCACACAGCTCTCTTTTTCACATTCATTACTTTTACAATACATCATGGCAGATTCAGGAGTTTTAATGCACTGCATGATCCATTTGTATTAGGATTGCTCAGTGCATTATGCCAGAGTAATCCAGAGAATGCTATGGTGCCACAATAGTAAGAAGGCAGCACTATACCAGTGTGACTGTCAAGAGCTGTGTACAAATACATCAGTCCAGGAGTGTGGAAAATGCTAATTAGCCATATGCACTTCTCCTGAACATTTTGTCAGGATCAGACTAGTACAGTAGAGAGATTCAAAGAACAACTCTGTTATGTTATTTGGAGAGTGAACTGAAAAAAAAAATGTATTGCCTTTTGATGGCATACACCAACTCATTCCAGTTGCAAGAGTGAAGTTGTTACCAATATTGCAGGTAAGTACTGCAAAGCCATTTGTGGCTGTGTTTGTAGGGGATTGTGGTTCAGCTGCACTGCATGGGTAAGTAAGGGGGGAACACTAGCACAGTGGTGCAGTTGATAGCATTGTTGTCTCAAGGAAGAGGTTCCCTGGTTGAATTCTCAGCTGGGGTGCATTCTGTGTGGAGTCTGTATGTCCTTCATGCATTTGTGTGGGTGTCCTGTGGGTGCTCTGGTTTCCTCCCACATTCCAAAGACATGGAGTAGGTGGATTTAACACTCTAAATTGACTGTGTGTGTGTGTGTATACACGCATGACTGTGTGGTATAGAAGAACAATCACATCAGGGTTATGGTGTGAACCTTGGCTCTAGATGATTGTCACTGTTGAGGTGACACCCTGACCCCATATGTAAAAATGTAAAAAAAGATTGTGGATGGATTGATAGACTAGCTCTGTTATTTGTGAGTTGGCAGTGCTGGATTCAGAAGCATGATAATGAGCTGCTAATGAGATATTGTTTCATGATTTTTACTCTGTCTCCAAACTGCATTATATTACTGTCATGCTATTGAGCACTGTTGATTATATTTTGATGAATCCCAACTCCTGTCTTCAATGTTACTTTGACTTACTATTTTAATCACATTTTACTTTGCAGACATTGTTTTCAGTACTGGATTATTTTAACTATACATTAGTAATTTCACTTGTGCGCATCCACAGCTTTTTATAAGGTTAGGTTTGTATTAATAGCCTTTACATTATTTAATAATTTCTTATACCACAAATTTTACTACTGTTTATTACAGAATCATGTAACTCACCAAGTTCACAGTAGTTGACTTTATTCTTCAGTTCTTAAGCATCTTTAGTCTCTGGAGGACCTTCTATTCTCATAAAGAACAAACAAGTAATAATGGCATGTTCTTTCTGGGCTAACAATAATTTCTTATTTTGCCTCTAAGAGTTGCCATTTTGTATTTCCCCTTTTCAACAAAAGTAAAAGAGTTAAATACCTTTATGGCTTCTGCAGCTATGTGAAGGAATGCAGAACACTGAACCTTTTCAGACAATTTAGGTGATCAAATTATAATGGGGAATAAATCAAATTTTAGATCATTTAGGTGATCCAGTTACAATGAGAAATAAATCAAATTTCTAGATCCAAACTTGATTTCTACCAGATTTCCTTCTACTAAAAGAATTCCAGAATGCTGCAGCTGAGCAATATTTTCATTGTGAATTATACTTCTAAACATCAAGACACAAAGACTCTGACAACAAATATTTCTTTATCTGTACAGTTATATTGCTTCATTTCTGGCAGCTATTTCATCACTCTTACACACGCTTGTCTCAGGAAGTTTTGTAAAAACATACAAAGACAGTAGACATGGTTTAGGTTCAAAACCTACTTCTATCACCACCTCATGTCAGCAGGCTTATCAAATAACACACAGACAAAGTAGATCTGGTCTAACCTCTATTGACATTTGCATTACAAATAAAAACTATGGCAGCTATGTTGATGAACTCTATACCATATGCCAAGCAAATCACTACAACTAGCTCATTAAAATTAAAGCTATGTACATAACAACTGATCATTTTTCTGCTTTCTTTGATAATGTCTGTACCAAAGACATACAGAAAGTTGCAACATGGAGTTGTATCCATGCATTTGCTAAGCACTAAAAGCTGAACAAGCTACCAAGGATGAGACCTGGATTTGGAAGAAGAAGCTTTTATGGTATATTGGCAAAACTGGCCATCTTGTCAGTCCTTCTATAGGTTAAGGACTATGTGGGTTCTACCCATTTGTTATACTCTTACATGAGTCCTGCTCAAAGAAGATAGTACAGTTGTGTGAATGTAGTCACTGTAATAATACAATTTCAAATATTATAGAGTCTTCTTTTTTTTTGCTTCATCCCCAGGCTCTTACCTGATGGCTCTACTACTCTCTCTAAATTTGACCATTCATTCTGCAGAAATGGGAACCAGACATTTCTGGGCTAGGCAAGAACCATATGCCCCATTTGTTCTTCCCAGGAATCCTAAGCATCCCACTTTTCAATGGCTAGAATCCAGTTATAAGGAATGTGCCAGCTTGCTTGTCCTTGAGGGTGACCTATTCTCTCCCCTTGGCAGCATCCCCTCAACCCTTAGCAATTCTTCTTAACTCTGCCATTGCTGTTTCCTTCAGGGAAGAATGCTTCCACATGTCAAATTCCCCATCAGGTACCTGCTGTGAATGCACCATGACACAGTGGGATAGAGAGCCCAAAGTCCACTGGGTAATACCTAGGTATGACCCTTGTGATTAGCCACAGCCACCTCTCTCCCCCATGATGGGTAAGCCAGCCTCCCTAACCAGCTCCTACAGGCATTTGAGACATTATTGAAATTGGGTCTCCAACAATGTCAGGGATTTATCTCCCTATGACATGGAGTTGGCTGAACTCAGTGGTTCTTGAAGTAGTAAGGATCCACACCTCCCATCTCCCATGCAATATTCTTCCTTGTTGACCTGTCCTACTGTATATAGTTTATGAAATTTACATTTGTATGGGATTATTAGTTACTGATATTGATTCTGGTCACAGGAAAATGAAGGCAATGTAGGGCAAACTTGTTTTTTTTTCAATATTCACATTTTATTTATAGTATAAGTTACAGTTACAAAACTAGGTTGATTCCAGTCAAAATAGCTAATTTGAAAGCATAAACTTACATAGTAACAGCGTACATATTTGATTAATTTATCACTAAGATACATAGCATAGGTAGAAAAACATATCAGATGGAACATGGTCTGTCAAAATCAATGGAAATTTTAAAATTTCGATAACCACAAAATACAGACTACAAAAAAATAGTATAGTACGTATTATAGGAAAAATATATAATACAAAATGGTACTCTAGGAAAAATCCAACCCTAAAAAACAGACAGCCTTCCAATCCTTGAATATTTTATGAACTAATAGATGGAGAGAACTTCTTTATATGGAGACAGGTAGGCATATACATCAAAGCCTAATTTTTGCCCTCATGACAGATGGATACATTGAGGCAAATGATATTAAACTCTGCCATTAACCCAACAGGGACTGTAAAGATGGCCACGGGATATAAGTGGATGTGCAAACTACAGAAACTGTCTAAAGAGTGTCACATGTAATTTACTGCAGTACAAAACACTTAAAGAGAAGCCTGTTAATCATTTCAAACTGGAGAAGATCACCAGTCCCACCTGCTAATCTCAGGGTGGTAGAACACAACAAAATGCAGTAAGAAAAGTGGGGAAGTACAATGACTGTCCTGTAGATAAAAGACATTCTGCTGCCACTATTTGTATTAGTACTATTCATTTCAGTTAGCCAGAGCTCACTACAAAATCAACAGAATGGAATCAGTAAAAGAAATGGTTCAAAACTAATGTTGGGGTGGCAAAGAAAGGAAATGTGATAAATCAACATGTCCCATGAAGGAGACACAAATGAGTAGCAGATTTCAAACCTCAGCATAGAGGAGGTCTGGCTTTAGTTGCTGGCCCACTCCACCCATGCCTCTGTGGGTGACACAGTAGGTTAATACTACCCATCAGAGGCTTGCATATTTAATTTTTTACATAAAATGAACATAGAATAATCAAGCTGGCACTATGCATATTTCTCTTCATAGGCACTTCAGGCCTGTAAGAGCATCATGCCAACCCAGTAAGGTTGCTTGTAACAATATATTTCATAAAAAATCACACACACAGACAAACACAAACAACTCTCAGGGAAGGCTAGCAGAATTCTCCTATTCCCCACAGCTTTCTTTCTTTCTGGCTTGGTAGTACTGCCACCTCTCTAGAAAAAAATGAGACTTCCAGTTAACTACTTCTCTTAAATCAAGCAGATATAAAATACACTAATCAATATGTCTTTCACTGTTAGTAGGTCTTAAGCAGTCTTAAGCAGTCTAATGGGAGATGTGTGCAATGCAGTTTGCTAACCAACAGTGTAAATAATGGTTATCCTCTTCTCAAATAAACAACAATGCATTAATAAATGCTAGTCATAAGAACTTAAAGATTATTAGATGAATAATAAAGAAAATATTGCAAATACAGCATAAAATACACGCAGGTTGGTACACAGAAGGAAATCAAATAAAAGAAAAGAAAATAGACAGGATATATACAGCAGAAACTAAGTTCCAGATAAATATGCTTTGTGGATAGCTTACTACATAAATATTGGCCTCAGATAAACAGCTAGTATTCACAGATGGTTCCACATGAACAAGTTGGCATCAGCACCTTATTCGAGCATCTTGCATCCACAGGTACATGTATGTATCTGCCCAGTCCCTGTTCTCCATAACATAATTTTCTTGTTGCTGGAGAGCAAGTAGAGAGACCAGTTATTTTACTCATCATGGCAACCAAAACCATTGTGAATACACATTCACATGAGCTTCCCTTGAACACCGAATCTACCCTGGTGTCTTAAATCTGTCAGCACTTGCAGCACAGCCGAAAAACAGTTCCTGGTCATTCATCTTTTGTTATTGCACTAACAAGAGGGGCAGCAAGTCTGGGCATCCCTGTTCTATAATCTTCCAAAAGACATAAGCAAACATTCCCTCAGTCATAACAACAGCATTGTCATTGGAAATGAACAAGAAAAGGAAGAAAAAATACACTACATGTTTATATATTACATGTTTAACTGTTTCCTTTCGCCTTGCATTACCTCTGACTTCACACCTGCTTTTCTTTTAGTTTGGCATTACCCCTGGCTTTTCAATGTGTTCAGATACTGTGACAATAATACTGCATGTATCAAGTTAAGTGTATTTGACAGTGTCACTTTAAGATTTTCATGGCCTTAGTTGTTGACCTGAAGTTGCTACTTTGCCACTGTTGTCCTGTACTGGGCCTATCACTGCTTGCATGGGACCTTCTCACACAACCATTGCCCTCTTCCTCCACCATGTTGAGTCTGGCTTCAGCTACTGCTGTTTTGTTTGATACAGATTGTAACACTTATTATGTCATGTGGCTGGCCATCTTGTTTTCACATATCATATTTTGCAGGAACATACAACAACCTGCTCTATACTGTCAAGGCAACAGAAATGTGCCGTCAGTAGACCAAGACACATTCAGTGACATTTCATGTGTATGTGTGTGTGTGTGTGTGTGTGTGTGTGTGTGTGTGTGTGTGCGCGTGTGTGTGTTTGCGTGTGTGTTGTTGAATGACATTTTGACAACAGCCTGGGATGGCAGATGGTAGTTATGAGCCAGGATTCAAGAAAGCATACAATATCACCTACAATACCCAACATATTTTTGGTGGATGAGGGACAGGCTATATGCCTGGTTTATATAACAGTAGACAATTATAAGGCACAAGATAGTTGCACTTACCAACCCAATGTCTCCAGGAAAAGTCACCTTACCAAAATTGTTGATGTGGGTTAGACATATGGCAAAATATGAGAATCTTGTGAACTGCCAGGGTGGTGCACAGTCAAGTTGTAGATAATCCCCTCTGAATTGCAGACTACCAGTCAGTTCAAGGAATGGTAGACCTTCCAGTTCGCATATATTTGTCAGTGTGGGTGAGGTGGAGCCTTTATTTCTAAATATCTAAATATGTACCATCTGTGGTACCCAGTACCTCATACTGATGCGCAGTGTTATAGAAACTAGGGATAGTGCCGGCCATCTCCTTTGCTCTTCCACATGGAGAAGCATATATGCTCTTCCACATGGAGAAGCATTGTGTCGGGAAACTTCCTCTACACAGGTGAGGTTGATGCCTGCAACATATTTCATGTGTCCCCAGTTAGGCACTGAAGGGTCTCAGTAACTAAGATGGAAAGTGCTGCATATACTTTGATTTACACTAGGACTGGCAAATCATGGTTTTGCCTAGACTCAGTATGTAAGTGATACGTGTTGACTAGGCTCATCATTAAGTTACAGCCTACGATAAATGGTCAGTTATTTGCTGGTCAGTCCACTTATGGTATGTTATACGCTACCTGCACCTTCAGTGATGCTGCTGTGGAGCTCAATGTACTGCCAAGCCAGCATTGCCAGTGGTGGTTAGGATTAGGTATGCTGCTGAGCCAATCATTCTGTCAGGCTGCGATATTTGGTGAACTATCAGGGTCTGCACATCTATGAAGTGCATATGTTATACACATCTATATATTACAATGTCATCTGCCTGAATATATTTGCATCTCATTGTAGTCTTATTTGCATACGAGAACACATTTGTATCTACTTACACAGTCATGTATCCTGCATAATACACATTGACACCTCTTACACGGCTGTTCATCTTTTGTCTCTGAATTGGCCCTACCCTGTATGTGGCCACAAACTGATGCTGCATGGTACAGAACTCTGCCACGTGAGGCCACTAATGTTTCATTGGTTTTGCACATAGTCTTAGTGGCTAGCTGCCTCATAAGTATTGTGTCACCCACCAAAATTACACACACACACACACACACACACACACACACACACACACACACACCACAAAACTAACAGAAGACACAATAGTTATCAATTTGTCTCATGTTGATTAATTCATAATTTTACCTGTTAAGAAATTCTAATAAAACAATCAGTGCCAATTTTTGTCTGGACCTGGAAAACAGATTAACATTTTGTAGGCATGGTAACCACAAAAGCAAACGACAAAAGTTAGTCACATATGCAGTTATTTAAAAGCCCAAGGAGTTATACATTTGACAACTCAAAGCACTGCTATAAAAAGTAAAATTAGACAGCTCCAAAGTGAATCTTATACAAAGGCATACCATAGGAATCTGCTGTTGGCTTTAGCCAGCTATATGTTGTTGTTGTTGTTGTTGTTGTGTCTTTCGGCTTATCCCGGTTAGGGGTCGCCACAGCGGAACTCCAGTCCGCTAATGTTTGGTAGGGGATTTTTACGTGCCGAGTTACCAGCCCTGACGCACAACCTTCAACGAAGGCATGCCCATTCACTCATGCCTCCACACATAAGACGCTCTAGCTGAGAATCGAACGTGACAACGTCTTACTGTGAGCCGACAACGCTACCTCAGCACCACTACCACTTTTTCAGACATTACATATAGCTGGCTTTAGCCAGCTATATGTAATGTATGAAAAAGCTGCTTTCTGCACAAATATCACTGAAATAAGTCACAAAGAATATATTACATTTCATGTCTCTGTAGCTGAACTTTTCACACAAATTAATAACTTTTGTTAAGGAAGCTGTTAAACTGAAAAAACATTTTCATTTATTGTTACTGTTATTATTTTTATTCACACTGGAGTATAATCCATTAGTGAGTAAGATCTGTACGACTGACTAAATGTAATTTCTTCTACAAGACTGTCTTCGGACTGGGATTAATATAAAAGTAAGACCCACATGAATAACCTGAACAACCACCAAAGGCATTTGTATCATACAGTGGGTCAATCAAAGGGTCAAATGAAATAGCAGAAACTGCATATTGTGGACTGTGTTCAGTTACCACTCTGACTGCTAATGAAGATATATGCACACCTCTAGCGACATTTCTATTCCATATAGTTTGCTGAGCAAAGTGAAGTTTCTTTTGAAGACACTATGTGATGAAACTATCTCATGAACAGCAATAAATATGAAGAGCAGCAGATGTGGAGAGTGGTATATGCCAACTCCAGGCAAGTCCCATTAGGCCCACTAGACTTGCTTTGATCTAGCTGTAATGAATTGGCATGTTGCAAAGTCTGACAGTTGCAAAAAGTAAGATTTTTTTATATTTTTTAGTATTTTTTGCCCCTTTCCCCAAGGTGGAGCAGTCTCAGAACTGTGTATATAGACACAGGGACAGAACATGCACAACAGGGTGTAAAGGGCTTGACCCATTACTAAAACACAAGTAAAAATAAAATGCATTTTTATAATCACTGGCATTTACAACATATCAAACTGCAATTTCAATATGGAACCAGCTCTGACAATATGAAGGAAGAAGCTAAAGAGAAGTGGTAGTGCCCTTGAGTTTAACACATTGGAGGCTACCTGCTAGCTGGAAAGCTGGGATTCAGTGAAGTGACCAGCATTAATAATAGTATGGGTGAATCTGTTGACAGCCACTCTTGCTATACTAAGTAGGCAGAAATCCATGAGAAAAGGAGGAAGATATCATGCTAACCTATGGCCAAAGAACCTAAGAACATTTGTGATGGTGGATTCGCACTGATATTTATTTATTTTTATTATACTTATTATTTGTTTACCAGGAAAGTCTGACTTGGAACAATGCCAATTTTCAGCAGAGGCCCGGGGAAAAATGTTCCAGACGCATGTCTTTGTAATGTGGGAGGAAACCAGAGTACCCGAAGAAAACCCACACGAATACAGGGAGGACATGCAGACTCTGCACAGAAGGCACTCCAGCCAACAATCGAACCAGAGAACCGCTTGCTGTGAGTCAACAACGCTACTGCTGCACTACTGTGCCATCCAGTTGGCAGACAGACCCCTGCATAACCTTATTGGTGGAAAATTTCTAGCCTCAGACTGTATCTATTTGTAGTAATAAAAACAGACCACTGCATTTGTTAATAAGCATCTATATCATGTTATCGTACGATGTAAATAGTGAACGCTATTTCATTGTACTGATAATATCAAAACAATAAAATATCGAACAAACAGAACAGCGAATCTTTTCCCAGGGAAAAAATTTGCTGCTCCGTAAAAAAAAAAATAAATACACTTAAACACAAATTTAAGTGGGGGGCTTTGCCCCCCACACCCTCTCATGTGGGGGGCTGTGCCCCACAACTCCCCTACTTAAATATACCAACTCCGAGATCGCACCATAGTGGAGGAAATGGCAAAGTCCCGAAGACGGCCCACCAAACTTTTTCCCTTGGAAAAAAATTCTGTTTCGTGACTTCGCTATTTTGCCATTTCGACAGTATCGGATCGACTAAATAGCATTCACTATTTAGTCCATTCGATACTGTCATATAGACCCATTAATAAATTAAGCTGCAGGGCAGGACCTAAGAACATTAATGGCAGTGGATTTCATTGATATCAGCAGATAGACTTCTGTGTAATGTTATAAGTGGGAATTTTCTAGCCTCGGGCCATATATAATTTTTTTTTTTTTTTTTTGCACTTTTGAAAACAGTCTTCATTGTATTTGTCAACAGGGAAAACTACTCATGTACCAACACCTTTGCCCAACGGTTCTTGGAATTCATAAATTCCAATGCCCTGGATCAACTAATCCATACTCCCACCAGGGGCTCCAATATCCTAGACCTGGTCATTACCAACATGGGAAATCGATGCACCACACCTATGGTCACCCCCTCATTGGTCAGGTCTGACCATAAGCTACTCACCCTTGACCTGCACATCCCTCCCCCACCCCCCAGTAAGGAAACCCCCATAAAAAAATTCTCCAAAGCCAACTTCATGTTAATCAAGTCAGAAGTGACAAACGTCATGACACCAATGAGGACAGGAACTGAAAGTTTGACTGCTGAATCCTACACTAAGGCACAGTATGAGCACATCCACTCATGCATGAATCATGCCATCCCAAATAGAACCAACACACTCTCCTCCAAAAAAAAGGAAGCCAATCTGGTGGTCCTTTGCCATAAACAAACTTTACAACAAAAGGAAGAAACTGTGGCAGAAAAGAAGAAAATCCCAGGATGAAAAATACTCCCTTACCAGTCTGAGTAAGAAGCTGAGATCCCTCATAAAATCCTCCAAAGCTAGTTACGAAAATAAAATTGCCAAAGATTCCAATGACAACCACAAGGCATTCTATAGCTATGTCAAGAATCTAAATGATAATGCTCAGATCTGCTCTGAGCTACAACAGAATGGCATTAAATATACTGATCCCAAGGATATTGCCAATATCCTGGCAGATCAATTCAGTGCCAACTTCACCCCCCTCTCACCCCCTAAAGGGCCCATCTCAATACCAAAAGATTGCCAAATTCCAGTAATAATGACCACACAGGTAAATACCGCACTCTCCAAAACTAAGAATACAGCATCCATGGGAACAGACGACATCCCGGGCTGTGTACTACATGAACTACAAAATGAACTGGCACCTCACCTAAGTGTCATGTTTAATCATAGCCTCACCTCAGGCTTCGTGCCCACTGTGTGGTGCACAGCTACAGTTATCTCATTCCACAAGGGGGGATCCACCTTGGATCCTGGGAACTACTGCCCCATCAGTCTGATGAGCCTGATCTGCAAGGCCATGGAACGTATTATCATGGAACTTGTAAACAAAGACATTGGCAACCTTGAAACACTGGACCCCACTCAGTTTGGGTTCATGAAGGGCCGATCTTGTCTCCTGAACCTAACTGACTTCTTCAAATCAGTCTCCAGAGGTGTGGACGAGGGTAAGGCAGTCCACACAGCCTATCTGGACCTCACCAAGGCCTTCAACACCATCCCCCACTCTGGAATCATAGATAAAATTACTAAGCTGGGCATTAATCCCTACGTCACTCAATGGGTTGGCAACTGGCTTACTGACAGAACCCACACTGTAAAAGTAGCCGACTCCAAATCCAGCTCCCCCACTCTGGAATCATAGATAAAATTACTAAGCTGGGCATTAATCCCTACATCACTCAATGGGTTGGCAACTGGCTTACTGACAGAACCCACACTGTAAAAGTAGCCGACTCCAAATCCAGCTCCAGACAAGTGACAAGTGGAGTACCTCAGGGTTCAGTCCTGGGACTGCTCTTGTTTGGCATCTACTTTTCTGAAGTACAGGCGAACACTAAGGGACTCTGGCTAACAAAGTTTGCAGATGACTGCAAACTGGGAGCCATTACTGAATCCCCAAATTATGTGGATATTCTGCAAAAGGGCCTTACAGAAACAGATGCTTGGTACCAGAGCCATGGGCTCAAGCTCATTGCCAAGAAATGTATAGTTATCCCCTTTGGGAAAAAACATGTACCCATAAATTACCACATAGGTGGCAGTGCACTAAATACTGAAAGTGTGATAAGAGACTTAGGAACACAGGTGGACAGTGGTCTCACCTTCGATAACTACATTGCCACAACAGTCAGGAAATCCTTCTATGTGGCACACCTCATCACTAAGGGCTTTTCATCCAGAAAAAAGGAGGTCATTGTCCCACTGTACTCATCCTTCATTAGACCCATTATAGAATACAATGCCCCATTTGGTATGTACCTCTCAAGACATCTGCAGCAACTGGAAAGGTTGCAGAAATACCTCACTAAAAGAATCGCAGGCCTAAAGCAGATGCCCCATGCTGACCATCTAAAAAACTCCAGATATACACCGTCACATATCGTCTACTCAGAGGCATGGTCATGTTACACTTAAAGAAATCCCAATATCTCAGAGCCACACACACTCCAGGGATCTAAATCTTGTCATCACAATGAACAAAACATGCTGGAGGGATAGGTTCCTGACTCAGAGACCCCCCAGACCCTGGAATAGACTGCCCATACATGTCAAGCACAGCCCCTCTTTGGCTCTCTTCAAAAGGAACCTTGGTGATTGGACGGAAGATAGGAAATTCACCCTGGGGATCACATCAGTCGCTCTGCTAGACAGGAGTCCAGGGAAGTAAATATTGTGGGAAGAAATATGCAGGGAATTGTTATGGCTAGGCTTGTATAGGCGGGCCGATAGCCTAGTACCAATCGGTGAACCTATGAACCTATAAGTTAAAAGAAATTCTCCTTAGTACATAAGAAAAATGTTGCCTGTTTAAAAAAAATAAAAATCAGTATGGCAAGTAGAAGGTCATAGTCAATATGCTGAGAAAAAAAGCACCTGGAGGACAGCAATCAATCCATGTTCTATTATGAAAGTAGAATGTCCACAAATTTTTAACAGCAAACCAGTCCACACTTTATTGCAAAAGTAGATAATTCACAAAGTTGTTCTAGATGGACATCTAATACCTTACCCTGAATATCATTTTTAATTTGTTGAATTACACAAAATTTAAAATAATGTTCTGGATATTCAGCAATATGTCTGGCAAGGGCATTGGTGGATTTAAAATGCCTGATGTCCAAGACATGTTCGTTAATTCTTTCCCTAAAGTGTCTAGAAGTTTTTCCCACATAGAATGCAGGACATGCCTCCAATTTGGCTAATACACCACATTTTGAGTGTAACAGTTATAATGCCCCATTAAGGAGATAAAATAATTATTCACTTTGATGTTTTTACCCATCTCCATAATGTGTTTGCATGTGCTTCATCTCCCACATTTAAAGTTACCCATCATTCTCCCAGCATTAGATAGCTGTTGATGGGACCCCTTCTCCAAGATCTCTTTGAAGGCTTTGTCCTTCCGAAATACAAACCTGGGGACACCACCCATCTTACTTTCTACATTCTTCTCTAACTGTAAGATGGACCAGTTTTTCTTTACCATCCACTTGAACCAGTCTGAATCCTGGTTGTAAATAGTGATGAATAATAAACCTTCACCTTTATTTTTTAATTCTACTTTATCAATATTAACTGCCAACTGATTAGAAACTTGCCCAGCAGCCTCTATCAGGATCGCCTTATACATACCATTATTCCTTTTCCGAATGATTTCTTCCCTAACATCCATACATAGGGTCTCTGGATATCCCCTTATTTTAAACATAGTGATCATAAATTCAAATTCTGTAAGGAACTCTTGGTCATTACTGACCATCCTGGCCGCCCTCACCATCTTTCCCTTAACAATGGACCTTTTCTGATGGTGAGGGTGAAAGCTGTTGTAATCCAAATATGAATTGGAAAAGGTGATTTTTCTATAGATGCTGGATTTCAAACATTTCAATTCCCTATCTATTGTCAGTTTGATATCTAAATATGTTATCATTTCTGCACTGTACTGATAAGTAAATTTTAAAAAGTCCACTGTGCTATTAATGTAGTTCAAAAATGCTTTCAACTGCTCAAGATTTCCTTCCCAGATGATAAAACTATCATCCAGGAAACGCGTGTATTGTTTAATGTACTTGTTATGGGCACTTTGAAATACATATTCCTGGTCCCAAAAGGACATTAAGTAATTGGCATAAATGGGGGCACAAGCGGCCCCTATCGCTACACCAGTAACTTGTTTATAAAAATGCCCTTCGAAATACAAGAAATTATTGTATAATACTGCTTCCATCAGGGTGATAAATACATTCACTTGATCTTGATCATACAGACCCGTCTTTATCAGTTGACACTCTAACAAACTTAATCCAATTTCATGTGGAATAACCGAAAATAGATTATAAACATCAATTGTAACTAACATGGTGTTATCAGTAATAGTTATTGTATTTAATTTTCCTAAAAAAATTCCAAGAATCCTTGGTAATATATCCAAAGGTACCTAGACCTTTTTGCATATAATAATCCAGATATTGACTCATGAAGCATGTCTTGCTTTGTTTGCCATCCACTATAGGCCTGAATTTAACATCATCAAGGCCTTTACGCAATTTGGGAATCCCAAATATCCCGCTTACTACTAGATTGGGATTCCTCAAGAAATCACATTCTATTTTGGTTATTTGTCCCTGAAAAAGCATGTCTTCAGTCATTAGATCAAGCTTCATATATGCCACATTAATTTAATTAATGCTACTTTCCTCATAGTTGTCTTCCATTAACATACTTATCATAGCATCTATATAATCATTTTTGTCAACCACCACAGCACCATTACCTTTATCAGGTCTCATTATACGCACCTCTTTGTTGTCAGCTAACTCACTTAATAACTTGTATTCATTTGGGGCCAAATTAGTGTACCCATCATTTTTTGATTTCTTAAAATATTCCCTGATATCTAGCTCACAAGTCTTTTTCAAATAGACCAACCATTTGATTGGCTGGGGGATTAAATTTACTGGGTTTGACCAAACCACTTTGTTAATAATTGGTCCCTTTGTTAGGCAATCACATCCTAATATTCATTTTGCGTGCAAATAGTTTCAAATCAATTAGCATTGTTGATAGTGTCCCCTTTCTACATGGCACAAATGTGAAACCTTTTGATAGCAAATTTGCATGTCCAGCATCCAATTTCATCTTTGAATAATTGTATACTTTATAATCACCGAAAGTGTTAGTAATTATTTCTGGATTTTTTAAAACATTAAAATTAAACATTTCTTGATTTTCTTCAGAAATCTCATTTGATGTCACACTTTCAATATTAATCATATCCTCAGATGCTGGGTTTGTGCCCCCAAAAAGTAAACAACTTGGCTGATCTACCATACTTTGTGCCTGTAAAAACTGTACTTTGTGGTTAAATTGACTGCCCCTCCCCCATTTCTATTTTGATCCATATTTGACAAAATCGCATCATTACTCAAACAATCGTTTTCCGTTTCAACCCCAGTAGTTGTTAAAAACATTGTGCTGTTGAATAATGAAGGCTCTACTCCTTCATCTAACTGAATACCCCCACCCTCATTTTTGCATGAATCAGTATTGGACAAAATCACTTCATTCTGCAACCATTCACTTAGTGGATAGTGGACTGACACAGTCAGTACAGGCAGTAGCTGCTGTGAGATTAGGAGAACTAATAAATCAGGTGTTATAACGCTGGGTAGAGAGTGCGTGACTTATTTTCACATTGTCAATATATATAGTCAGTAAGTCACGGATTTACTTGGAAAATACCTCATTGTGCTGTCTTAGACTCAGAGATGTGGCTTTCTGCATGAATGGTGGCCAGGGCTGCCACCTCTTCAAATATCCTGGGTGGCACATTTTGTACAGAAATGTGAGATTTTACGGGACAAAGCATACCTAAATCCAGTGCAAAGGACTGGACTTCATTTTTTTCCCCAAATAAAAGCTCATCTTGTAGAATCTGAGTTGTTTATGTTGTTTTCATATAACATAAAGGTGTTTTCAATACAAAATAAGTATTTTATGCAACCATTAAAGGAAATTTAGGAACTTTTTTTCCCTAAAATTTCAGAACATTTGTCATTTTTCATGTTTTTTCATAGGACATAACTCTCAAATAGACACTATCTTGTGTAAAGAGGGACAGCTGGTAACTGTAAATTGACTGCATTCTGCCAAGAGCAAGCTAACTGATTATTTTATTTCTGCATGGATAGCCAGGTCTCTTGGAATGCCAACCTTAAATGTAGATGCCATTTTATACATGCAGATATAATTGCATGCTGCACTTGCAAGTGCATGCACGTGCGCACACACACACACACACACACACACACACACACACACACACACACACACACACACACACACACACACACACACACACGCAAACACCCACACACACACACACACACACACACACACACACACACACTGTGAGGAAGCATTGCAGATAGATAACTAGAGTACCTAAAAAGTACAGCTATGATCTCTCTCTGTATATATATCCTCTTTCTACTGATACTTCTTTCTGAACATCCAAACTATTTTCCAGTTCAGACATGTATTTCCTCATTATCTCTCTATATATGTTGTCCCAGAAACCAAACTCTTTTCTAGGAAAAATCATCCCCCTCCACAGATAAACCATGTTCTTTTTTTTTTTTTTTGGCCATACTGCTGCATTCTGATTAAGATTTACTTTTTACCTTTGTTTCAAGTCATTTATTCGGAATCCAATATGTTTTCATGATAAAGATAAATTATCCCCTGCAATGATAATGGGTTAATGAAAATGCCTCCTAACATGCCTGCACAGCTGGTAAATTGCTATTCTGAGTGCTCTGGGATACTGACTGACAGCAGTCATACCAGTAACTCATTCTGATGACCATGACAAAAGTGGGCCAGACATTCACAAGGACACAGACACACAATGTCTGAAGTGTACAGTCTGCAAGTTTTCTATAGGGTCCCTTCACAACAGCAAAGCTCATTCAAATTGGATAGTGGCCACTTCTTGACCATGTGAATGGAGAAACTTTACTCCATCACCAGTATCTAAAAGGTCACTTTGTTCTCCAGCCACACATTCATTAACCTCATTGCTTTTATGCATTGTCTGCAGCTTTTGCAGGGGACGTTTGCAGGCATCCTATAGCCATTAGTATATCTTCCACATGAGCAAAATTTAAGATCCACAGCTAATAACCTTTGAATTCTGACAGCAAAACAGTGCAAAAATATGACTGATAACTCACTGGACTTATGTGTTAAAGTCATTACCGCCTTGTAAAAATAATATGCTGATCATCTCAATACAACTTGTTGGCAGTGCTCCATCTCAGAGACATGAGTACTTGAGCTCAGGTTATTACTAATGTTCTCTGACATATACTAATAATGGATGAAAGATCATACCTGTAATCAAGTTATTTTATGTTCTTTTATTTTTGGCCCGCTGTCCCCATTGACTGTTTAAAGACTCCTCCCCTGCAGGCCCATTTACTCCTCCCCTTATCCTGCTACTGGAAGTTGCCAAGGAGAAGAATCAAGAGCCATGGCATCATAGCCATCATTCTTTAGAGTTTAGGGGACCTTCTTATTCTTCTGCTGCCCCCTATTACTGGCCAGTGGCACATTGCAATGCCTGATATGCCAAGCTGCTGAAAACATGCATGCTTCCGTATACCCATGATGCTTGGCTATAGTTCAATCACTCCTCGATACATCTGTCAATCTGAAGTTCCCCTGCTTGCAGGAGTGTAGCACTTGATATTTCTTCCAATGGCATTTCTGTAGTGGGAGTAGAATAATTCCCTCTTCCCAAGATGGATGAGACATCATTAGCTCCTTGTTCTCATCCCTTCCTGGATGGCTCCTTTAACTCTTCCCAACATGATGCCTGAGCTAACATCAGCCACTCACATATCTGCTTTTCCAGCTGACTCCTGCAAAACCCAGGCTGGGAATCAAACCTGAGTTGCCTGGGATGACCATAATGCAAGAATGACTAGTGTTATGGTACAAAGAGAATGTTCCTGTTGCCAGTGGTACATATGTTGAATTAAGCAGAGGTATCTGAGGATCATCAGGGGAGAGAGAGAGAGGAAGAGACAGACAAACAGACAGAGAGAGTCCACTGAGTAATCTGTGGACTATTCTCCCCCCTAACAGAATGAAATGTGGGGAAGTTGACTTTCCTTCCCTGAATGCTGTGGGAAACCAGTGCTGTAAGAGCTAGTGCTAGGAGTGTAGGTTGCCATTTAGTTATCAACAAAATCCAGAGGAAATCCATAAAAAGTGGTGAGGCACTGAGGACTTCAAAAATGGAAAATGATTTGTGTATACTGATATCGGATGCCTTAGAGCTGTGTGAGAAAGAAGTAAAAAGGTTTAGGGATTCTGAAAGGCATCAGAAGATCCCACTGCCTGACCATGATGTGTAACAGGATTTCTACTACCGACTGAACATGACACAGCACAGGTTCAGTGTGTCACTGCCTAATTACAATACGGTGCAGCTTCAGTGTGTTGCTTATTGACCACAGCTTGTTATACATTCTGCATCACTGCCTATGATATGCCAGAGGATTTGCAGCACTGCTTGTCCATGAAACCCTATACCTTTTGCATAACTGTCTGACTATTACACTCCACCAGTTTGTGTGGCACTGCTTGCTAGTAATACACATCACACGTTCTACACCAATGCCTGAGCATGACATGCCACACATTGTGTATAATTGTGTCACCAATGTACGCCACAGGCCTAACATGCAAAAGGTTCTGTACTATTGCCTTACCATGACATTCCACAGGTTTTGCAGCACTCCCTAACCATGACATGCCACACATTATGCACAACTGTTTCACCATTATATGCATCAGGCTGTGTCTCAACCTAGTACTGACATATCACACATTCTGCATTACTGCCTGACTATGACATACCACGGGTTCCATGCCATTATTGTGGCCATAAGATGAGATAGTTTCATGCCACTGTCCATGGTGCATCAAAAGCTGCATCACAGTGTGTGGCAAGATGAGAAGTCTCCTGAGAAAATACCATCATGTAGGAGGGAATCCATGGAATGACACTGGACTGGAATTAGCAATCTAGTAATGAATGATAAACAGGTTATGAAACAAGGTTAAAATAAAATGTAACAAGGAGAAGAAAAAGTACTGCAAGGTTTTGTATTTTTTCTGTTATGATAACTTGTAGGTGACAGATTGCTTCAAGATGAGGCACCCTTACTCCTACCTACAATGTAGTTCACTAGTATATAAGTGCCAGATGCTCTCAGACTTTTCCGGAGTTTCTGGTCATTGTGTGTTACTATGGTAATGAAGACTGGAATGTGATCTGCAGTTCATTGTGCACAAATCAAGTAATTTTTTTTTAATGATATAGTTAATGGACTAAGGCCTTTGTTACAGTGTGTGTCATCATCCATTCCTCCCTATCCCACAACACAACCTACAACAATGATGCTGACTTTGTCTCATCTATCAGGGTCATTCTCAATAAGGAAGAAAGGCATACTGCCATAAGTATGGTTTCCTACAAAAACCTACTCAAACTGCTTCCCAGATCCACCTACAGAAATGGTCCTGGTGATACCTAGTCATCTAAAGTCAAGTTTCCAAGAGATGACACTGATAGGTGGTCATTTCATAAAGAAAACTGCTCTTTACAATGAGACTAGTTTCTTTGGAAAAGCAGAGGTACTGAATGAACACTTTGCTTCAGTCTTTACTAGTAAAAGTAGTGGGAATGTACTGTTCTGAAAAGAAGGCAGGTCATAATGCAAAGAACAGAGAACAAACACCAGAATATAGTGAAGATTCAGGAGGAACTTGTTATTAGGAAGATTAAAGCACATGGACAAGATGGCTGCCTTACACAGTCATCAAAAATATGACCAATGTGTTGGCAGACTCCTGATGCAGAACTTCAATAGAACATTGGCTAGTAGCTAAGTGACAGAGGATTATATGACAGCAACTGTGGAACCCTTGCAAACTTGGGAAACAAAAAGCATCCAGGGAGCTATTGGCCTATTAGGCTAATAACAATGGTAGACAATGTCATGTAGACATCTTGAGGAGAAGGCTGGCAGCATTTCTAGTAGACAACAATCTGTACAACATTAATCAACAGTGCTATACAAACAGAAGGAGCTTTTAATAAAACCTGCTCCAGTTGTATAACTGCATTATAAGAGAAATTAACAAGAAATTCCAATAGGCATAGTCTGCCTGTACTTTGGGAATGCCTTTAACTCTGTCCCACATAGGAGGATGACATGAAATTTGGAGGGTGTGGGATAGATGTGTATTTGAATTGTAAGACAGATGATCATCAGGATTTAGGAAAGTAACTAGTCAAATGCCACGGGGAGGCCTGTTCTGGGTCCAGTCCTCTTCATTATGTTTGTCTCAGATATAACTCGTTGAATGCCAATGACACAAGGATAACAGTGTTAATTTATTATACAGAATGCATGATTTTCATTGTTGAAATGACCACCTGTTTGGTACTTACAGCTAGGAAATTTGTCTTACATCTCCATTTTTAAGAAGTAAAAATACATTACCTTATGTAGTAGAATTTTGCAATTCAGTTCATTAAAGTATACAGATTTTACACTATCTCTTTGATAAATGGGTTATATTTTTCCATAATTTTTGCTACAGGTTTAGAAATAACTGTGACAAAAGCAGAAAAAAAAACATTTAAATAAATGTAGGTACAAAGAAAACATGCATAAACTTTGGGTTATGTCAAGAAATTAGACATTAATACCTTCAATGAAATTGTATAAACTTAAGTAAAATCCATCTCTTAAAATGCACAGCCCAAATTAGAACTTAGCAATGTGTCATAATGTGAAAAGTTGTCCATTTCCATTTGACTCCCCTATACAGTAGTGTCATGCTAACTTCTCATTTAAATGCATCTCATTCTAACTCCTTTGCAGTACTCTGTATTGTGTCATTGATCAAATAGCAAAAGCACCAGGAAACTGTGTACAGAATGTGCTTCACAACATGATGACACCACCAATTCTAATGTGCGTAAAGCTATGAATCATTGGGGTAGAAGGATGGAGCCCCGACTGTGACCTAAACAAACTGAGATCAATTAGCTGCTCAGGCACTGGAAGGCCCTGGCAGGAAAGTGAGAAGGAACAGCCAGCTCACCCACTTGGAGAGGAAGGGGAGTCTGCAAGCAATCCGGCACATCCCCAGTAATAGTGATAGTGCTGTAATCACATGGATCTGATATAGAAGAGGTATGTTAGAGCCAACCGACATGGGGAAGTGCACTATATCAGTAGTTCTGCCCAGACAGGTCATACAAAAAACATCCCATAGTATGCAGGACATTGCATATGATGCTGCTGACTGCACTGCTCCAACTTGTTTCCTTTTTCTATCCCTGCAGTGGAGTGATCTCAGCTCTGGCAGGCAGTACTGGGAACACTAAGTAACAGAGGTAGGGGAGCAGATCTAGACAGCAGCTGCTGCTTAGCTAGATGGTGGCACACAAAGAGACAGAAAAAGAAAGATGTGCATAAAGCAATGCTTCTAAGGGGAACATGCAGTAAATGTGCAGTGTGCACTACAAGTGTACACAGGGTACCAGTTTATTCAATTATTTAGATTCTTTTCCTCAGGAGTATCCAAATGATGCATAAGTGAGGCACTTTCTTTTGTTCTTCAAGTCATATAGCTGTCATTGTGAAGTGTGCACCCATACACAATAGAAGGCACACATGAACTCATCAGGTAGGATAAGATGTACAAAACACAAAAGTCCAAGGAAGCACAGTTCCCAGATGGATCCATAGCAGTCCTTAGTAAGTCAGTTCCTCAAAAAGCTTCGGTTACATGTCATAAAGTTGATGCAACTAATGACAAATCACTTAACAACAAATATTGGGCTTCTAGATGATTGTCACTGTTGAAGTGACACCCCGACCCCATGTGCAAAAATGGGAGAAAGGGGTTCTGGATGGATGGATTTAGTATTAAAAAAACTTTGAACCAACTAAAGTAAATAAAGAACTTGCCAAAGTAAACAGTTCCTCCATATAGTGAGGTTGCACTTCTTTGCATACCTCACATAACTGTTAACTAAATATACCAACTCCAAATTTGTACTGCTTTGGAGAAAAAGGAGTGGTTGTTTTTCCTTGGAAACCAAATATTCTGTTTTCATTTGAGGTACTGTGACATTGCAATTGTTACATTTAGCCATCAGGGTTATAGAAGTACAGACTGCCATATCAAGTGGAGGAGATGCAAGGAACATTGCTCTTTGCAAAGAAACTTAATTATATTTTTTGGTATGCCGAACCTTCTTTCATTATCAGCATGTAGTATAATTGAGAAATGCTAATAAGACATGATCTGTGATGTACTAACGTGTCTTAAATAACCATAAAATATCAATTTATTTCTATATTTACAGTTGTTTACTGGGACCAACCAAATGTGAAGTCCCCATTTTTAGTAGAGGCCCAGGGAAAATCTCAAGGGACATTAAAACTGCATAAAGTCAATAAACACCAAGAATATCTTTGAGATTTTATTTCATAGCATTCAGTATGACTCATACGTGTGTGATAACTAAATAAACCTCAAAACAGCATATGTAAAGACTACAGAACCGATATGTGGCTGACCCAGGTATGGAAATAAAGTACCTAAGGAAAGTTGGTGGTGGAATGCAGAAGTCCAGGAAGTCATCAAAAGAAAGAAGGAGTCCAGGAAAAAGTATGAGGTAGAAAATACTGACCATGCTAGGAAAGATTACTGATTGGCTAACAAAGAAGCTAAGAAAGTAGTTGCAATAGCAAAGAATAGGGCATCAGAGGCACTCTACCAACTTCTGGAAAGTGACTCATTAGGTGGCACAAAGAAACTATATCAGGTTACAAGGCAAAAACAGAAAGATAAAGAAGATAGTTGGACACCCTTCATAGGGGATGCCAGCAACAACCTGCTCACCAGTTCACAGGACATCAAAGGAAAATGGAAGAGTATTTCTATCAGCTTCTGAATGAACAAAACCCCACAGAAGCTGTACTGCCCCAGGAGCAGCCTACAATGAGAAAAGAAGAGGAGCCCACCCTAGAAGAAGTAAGAACTGCACTAAGGAAAATGAAGTCAGGGAAAGCAGCAGACTGAGATGAGGTCACAACAGGTATGGTAAAGATGCTGGGTGAGATAGGGGAGAAATGGCTCCTGAGGGTACTCATAACAGTGTGGAGAGAAAGGCATATCCCCCAGATGACTGGAGAATAAGCATACTCATGCCAGTGTACAAGAAGAAAGGGGACATCTACAACTGTAGGCAATAAAGAGGAATCAAACTCCTATCACAATGCATGAAAGTTCTAGAGAGGGAGTTTGATAAATGAATAGCAGAGTAGTAGAATGTAAGATGGGAAATGAGCAGTTTGGATTCAGATCAGGATGCAGCACAACTGACCCCATGTTTGCAGTGAGACAGATAGTTGAGAAGAAGCTGGAGATGAGGAAAGAGTCCAACTGGCCATTCCTAGACTAAGAGAAAGTATATAACAAGGTCCCAAGAAAGCTGATCTGGGCAGTACTGCAGTGGTTCGAAGTCCCAGAAGCACTGGTCAAATTAGTGCAGGCTATGTACAAGGACCCAGTGACTCAAGTACAAACAGTGTCCAGCCTCACAGAGGGGTTCCCAGTGGGAGTGGGTGTACACCAGGGTTCAATTCTGAGCCCACTGCTGTTCATACTGGTGATAGACTACATTAGCAAACACACTGGAGGGGACAGATCAACAAAGTTGCTGTATGAAGATGATGTGGCATTACAAGCGGACTCTGAGCAAGAACTCCAACAAAGTATAGAGCAATGGAATGCAAACCTGAAGGCACATGGGTTGAAACTAAGCACAGATAAGACAGTGGTAATGGCAGCAAACTGGGGAAATCAGAAGAAGCTAAGAATTGAGATAGAAGGGAAGAAAGTGGAACAGGTAAACAGCTTCAGGTATCTGGGAGGGGTGGTTGAGGAGAAGGGAAGTCTGAATGAAGAGGTCAAAGCTAGAATAAGAGGGGCTGCAGCCAACTGCCGTAGAGTGTCAGGTGTAGTCTATGACAGAAGAATGCCAAAGAAGCTGAAAAGTAAGGTGTACATGTCAGTGGTTCGACCAGTACTACTGTATAGTCCAGAAACCTGGGCAGTAAAGGCAGAGCAGATGAAGAAGCTAGAGGTGATGGAATGGAAGTGCCTGAGAAAGGTGGTAGGATGCTCTCTGTAGGACAGACGAAGAAATGAGGACATAAGAGCAGAAGCCAAAGTAGGTCCATTTGCAGAAAAGATCAAAAAGAACAGATTACAGTGGTTTGGAAAAGCAGAAGACAATCTCATGAAGAAGATTTGGGACAGAGAGAAAGAAGGTAAGAGGAAATGGGGACGTCCAGCAAAGAGGTGGATGGATTGTGTCAAAGAAGATTTGCGACAGTCAGGCAAGAGTGTCGAAGAAGGCAGGAGTGTGGCACTGAATCGAGAGAGATGGTGACAGTAAACATGATTCCCTGACCCCATGTAGAAAATGGGAAAAGGGGGGTTGATGATGATGATGAATTTTGTCATTGAGGAATGGGGTCTTCTCTTAAGCCTTAAAAAGGTTCTGGTGACTCCTTTCCTCAAAAACAAAAACTCTTAACTCTAACATCTTTGATAGCTACAGCCCTACCTCTAGCCTTCTTTTTTTGATACAGTTGTTGAAAAGGTTGTTTATGTCCACTTGAGTCCTATCTCTTTACCTGTGAGCTCATGAGTCCATTCCAGTCACAGCTTTGCATGCACCATAGCAATGAGGCTACACCCTTTGTGTGGATAGTCAGTGATCCCTTTATGGCTAGACATCAGTGGTGCTGCTCAGTATTGGTAATCCTGGATCTCTCAGCTGCATTTAGCACCATCAAACATGCTATCTTGATTGAGTATTTAAGGTTTTACTTTGGCTTCTTTTCTATGGTCCTAGAGTGATTTGTTTCATACCACTCTGGCTGTACCCAAAAGGAGTGGTTACATATTTATACCTCTATCTTCTTGGATATGGAGTGGCACAGGGCTTGATCTTGGACCCTCTGTTTTCACTGTGTACATGCTTCTTCTAAGAAATGTAATCAGGGGTGTGGCCTAACATATCACAGCTTTAATAGCACCAGCCAGCTTTCCTTCTTTCTTCCTAAAGAATTGACAAGTGTGTATACCATTGCTGTTAAAACATTTTGTTTCATTTGAGGACCATCTGTAGAATCTGTAGAATCAAAACCTATTGTCTCAAGCTGATCTCTCAGCAATCATCCATGCTCTAACCTGTGGTATTGTATTGCCCCTCCTTTTATACTTAGTTTATTTGTTTTTGCCTAGTATTGGCACCTGTCATAAGTAATTTAATCCGTTCCTACTTTTTATTTTATTTAGTTATATAGATATCAATTGCTTATGCGGTTTTATGTGTTTGTAGCCAGTGCTTTAATTTAAAATGCCTAAACAAACTTGAAGTTTTATGATGAAGTAAGAAAGTATGAAGAAAGATGAAACTTGATCTAAACAAGCTAGAGACCTGCTACAACAAAATCGCCAAATTCGCCACAGGGGCATCCTATCGTAGTCACCACTGTCTCTCACTTGCTGAACTGGGCTGGCTTGAACTCCCTCACCTCCTTCAGTGGTATCAACTCTCACTCGCCCACAAACTAGTAAACCATCCACTAAATGTCCCATCCCTGCAGAATCTACTCCAACCCTATTGCACCACCAGACCACTAAGATCCAGCAACAAAAATCACTTGCAGGTCACTAAAGCCAATAACTCTGCTGGTGAAGCACTATTCTCTTGCGCCATAGCCAAATTATGGAACTCACTCCCACCCACAATTACTTCCGTACCATCATGCACCCACTTCAAAACTTTACTAAAAGCGCACCTAAAAACATGCTGGCTATGCCCTTGCAACTCCCACTTTAATATCATCCACCCCATCCAACCACTACCTTTCTTTCCACTCCACTAACTACCTTGATTATAGCAAGCTCAGATGCTCATAAGCCTAGTACTTATTATACAGCAGGAACTTCTCATTGTAACATTTATTAATGTCTGTTATGTACTTCACAGATAAAGATTCTAATTGTTTACTGATGTACTATGTTCTTCATCTGTAAATATGTTGTAAGTAATTGCTATGTTAAATTGTTAATCGCTATATAATCCAATGTAACTACTGTCTGTTTATTTTACTGTGGAGCTTTTCTCCCCGGGCCTCCGCTGAAAATGGACCTACGTCCAGTCGGACACTCCCGGTCAATAAATTTAAATAAATAAATAAAATAAGTTGAAGTCATAATCACCATCTGATTGAGGTACAAATGGATATTTACTTAATCATTATTCCAAGACTGTAAGGCCCATGTCAGTCCACCCAAGACAGTGAACAAAACTAATAAATGAATCCTTGCTACCACAGTAAGTGTCACTGTACCTGCAGAAAAAAGACAAACACATACAAGATCAAAAAGCAAAATCACATTATTCAGATAATAAGCATACTCTTAAACTTCTTCATAGAGATCCATGAACAAATCAGCATAACAGGGAGCAAACATTGTTTCCATAGTTGTGCCCTTGTGCTGCAGGTAAAATTTTCTACCAAAAGCGGAAAAATGTTGTGGAGGATGCAAAACTTAAAAAAATAGACCATGGTGGCTGAGGTTCTAAAGAAAGAAATCACCAGCCTTTAATTTAATATCATGACAGAGAGAGGCCTACAAGCTGATTACATCTGTTGTGGTAAAAATAAAGTTATTTCTGTACTGAAGGCCCTTCAGCTGCTATAGCAGGTGGCCACTATCTTCCATATAGAGGGTAGGTATTTCATCTTAGTTTGTATAAAATTGTCTATGAGGACACTCACCACCTCTGAAGAGCATCTCACTCCAGTCAGTAAAGGCATGCCATATTGTCCTATACTGAGACAGTGCCATTATGACAATACTGCCTCCCTTGTCCAGATGTTTAAGTACCACATTTCTTCTTTGGCCCAGTTGTCTTAGTGAGATCACGTTCACTTTGGTCAAGGTGAAGTAAACCTTATGTTTCTTGACAGATTCAAACTTCCTTGCACTTAGCCCATACCAATGGCATTGAAGGATAAAGTCCTGACTACAAACAAGGCAGCCCGAGTTTGCAGTCAAGGTTAAGGTGCTACACAGTGCGGGCAAGAGAGGGTGGGCATGCTTAGCCTGTGGGGGGGGGCAGTTGCTGAGCCTTGGTCCAGATACACACACTGCTCAGTGAAATGACCTGACCCCTGTTAGAGGGTGAAGGTAGGTTATGAGTGGCAATCCGACCTAGGCAGATGTGGCCACTAAAGCCAGCAATGCAACCCTTGGCACGAGTCTGTGGAGGAGTATGAAAGCATATGACATGGTGTAAATGGTTTTTGTAGTGATGTTTGTGCCCACATCTCCACCAGGGGAGTCTGGTTAAGTCAAAAACAATGGTCTAATTGCCAGGATGCCAGCAAGAGGACAAACTCCCTGTTGATTGGTTGAATGATGGTGCCACCCCCAAAGACAGCTCTCACCCTAGGGGATCTGGTCGGTTCCCATTCCTATGGAGCAAATGGGCTTGAGTCCAATTGAGCAGAGTTTGATGATTAACAAGCAGAGAGGGGAAAATGTATAGAAAAGAAAATACCCACTTGCACTTACAAATGTCCTGCATGCATAACACAGCTTTGCTGAAATCTACCTCATCATTTTGAACTGTTCTTCCTAATTAATATTCTGTTTTTATCATTTTGTGAATTTCTGCCATCTGCATGTGATTCCATAACTCTGTCATCCTAGTTTCCCTATAAGAGCTCTCAAAGGGCTCCACTGAAAATGGGATCAGTCCCAGTAAGACTAACGCAGAGAATAAAGAATAAATAGTATGTACCTTTTCAACAACCAAAGGAAAAAGGAATCTAATGGTTCAACATGAGAGAGCAGCCATATGAGGCTCCTGTTTACTGAAATTTGCTCCAAGAACCAGTTTATATTTGAAATGGATTTTTCTAACCAAATGTAGGACATGTAATGGGAACTAGTATAGTCATTATGGATGGAAGAATGCATTTTAATCATCTCCTCCTCAAAAGAGTTATTCAGTGCTCAGAACAATATTTCATCAACATGTACCAACACATTATTATGCTACTTCATATTGCTGTTCTCTTAAACAGAAATGGATCTCTAACTGTTCGCATATTCTTCTACCTCCCAACTAGGCCTGATCATTATCTATACCTTATCTTCAATCCTTTTACAACTTTTGTCTGTGTTTTATGTGATAACTCACCTCACCAACTCCTTCATCATCATCAACTCACTTCTCCCATTTTTTCTACATATGGTTGGGGTGTCTTGTCTGTTGTCCCCACCTCTCTCTATTCATTGCAGCTCTTCTACCCCCCTTGACAGCCATGCCACAACTATCGCAGATCTTGCACACAATCCAGCCATATCTTGGGTGGACATCATTGTTTCCTCTTGCCTGCTTCCTGTCTCTCCCAAATCTTCTTCACCATATCATCTTATGCTTTCCTATGCACGTACATGAAACACCATAATCTGGTCTATTTGGTCATCTCTGTAGTTGGAGCTTTTTTGGCTACTGTTGTTGCATTATTACCGTCTAATGCCCAATCTTCTCCCCTTTCTAGGACAAGACAGACGTCTCTTGACACTTCCATTCTTAGCTCTTTGCATGAGGGAAGAGCCCCCCACTTTTGTCATAGAAATTCTTAGGAATAATCTAAGTTACATAACCTCTATACTTACTCTGTGTAGTTCTGTGCACATCTCTTAATCAAACTGGAACTCCCGGGCCACCTGTAAAACAAACATGTCTACCTATCTTGATTGTTAAACACTAACCAACTGGCTTAAATAAAATAGAAAAAAAAAGCAAGTAATTATAAATGACCTGTGTACATATACAGCACAACACTTACCAAACTGTTATTTCTAGCTGTAAGAAATCCTCTAACTTCTCCCCACCAGACTAATCAAAATACTGTTGTGGGTGTGTGGATGCAGCTGACTAGGAAAACTCTGGATAAAGTAAGTTTAACATCTACGTAGTGATGAAGAAAACATTTACAATGGAGTATCTTATGTTCTGAAATTAAATAACCTTATCTTGAGTTGTTGGAACCACAATTACCAGTTGCAAAGTACTGCCCCAGCTTGCTGCATAGCATATGAGTTTCTGAGCTTGCTTCTGTGTACTGTGGCTGTGTAGAAATTCATCCCCACCTCACTCTTAAGGAATTGCACAATCCACACTATATTTTTTGTAGCAAGAGTTTCCACCATTCTTGCTAGAAAATTGGAGTCTGACTGCCAATATCATACCAGCCTCTTGAATTTGGTCTTAGATCTCACTCCTTCCTGGAAACATAACCCCTTTTCCATTCTATTCAAGTGGAATAATCCATCAAATAATTTTAATAAGATCTTACTCTTATATAGACTGCGCTTCTTTTATGTATGTTATTTTTTATACATTCACTCTGGCCATATAGCTTCATGCGCACTACATTTGAGAAAAACATAAAAATCTTTATAGGTAGGCCCCAGAAATATTACAAAAGGCAGCATCATAATGTACACTATATACATGTATTTGTTTTCCTCCCTGCTGTGTGAACTAGAACTTCTTTTCAGTATTACTAAAGCAAACCAGTTCTTATAAATGTGACTAGCCTCTAGAGCCAGTACAAAGGGGTCTATATTATATATTCAAAGCTTCAAAATTTCGAACTTCATATGTTCAACAGCATATGAGCAAAACTTGAATCTTCTAATATATAATAAAAATGTAAAAAAAAAAAAAAATACACTTACCTTAATGCTCCCCACACCTCCCTACTTAAATATACCAACTCCAAGACTGCACTTCAGTGCAGAAAAGGGAAGGAAATTTTCCCATTCTGCGCATATGGAGCTGTTGCCTTTCACCTTCAAACTTTTCAAAGTTCAATCATATGGTGTCGACCATATGACATTCGAACTTTGAAACGTTCGATAATGTAATAGGGATCTATACAAAGTTGTATAATTTTCCTGCAGAAAACTTAGACTGCAATGACATACCATTTGTTTAGATGATGGCACAGTAGAAAAACTTAAGTCATACAGAGTCAAGTATTTTTCTGCAAATACGGATACAGTTTATTTTTTTTCTGTCCCATCTGTAGCATACTAAATTACTAAATGGAAACATAAAAATATCATATAATATCATGTTGCTAGCTAATCTCCTCTCTAACAGAATTAAAAATTGAATGATGCCATGTTTATTTGAACCAAGGCTGCATCTAAAAGACATATGCTGTTTCCAAAACTTTCTGTCTCCATCACTCCTAACTCTGTCTCTCAGTTTCTGAAAAATTCAGTAACACTAAGGTGATTGGAATTGGCATCAACCCCCTTTTTCCCATTGTGTACATAGGCTTGGGGTGTCACATCGCCAGTGTTCCCACTGGGCTGCTAGTGATGACATGCAAGATTTATATATATATTTCAGACTGTATGTGGCAATCAGTAATTGCTGCTTATATTAGCTTAATGCTTACATATGCATAACTTTGGAGTACAGAATACATTACTGAGAAATAAGTGATACATTATGTACTTTTTTCCTATGAAATGTTCGTCCACAGCTCAATATCAGAACTTGAAATGTGTCCTGCCACCTCAATCTGTATTTCTACTCTGGCCACTAATATCTACACTGAGCTAAATTGATGGTGGTGCTTACAGAAAGAAAGAAAATATTTCAAGGGATGTCATACACGTCTAGTTTTCAAACTGAAGAATGAAGTGCAAATGAAGTTATCCTTTAGGTGGAACAAAAACTGCATTTTGAACTAAATAGTTGTTTTTCAGTCCTGGCTCTGTGGCATACAGGGATAAAGCCTTAACTATGACCCAGATGTCCTACGATTGATTAGCATCCCATGGTCCTGGAAGAGTGAGTCGGGGAAATGGAAATGAGAAACTTACACCAGCGCTCCTATCATGGGGGGATGACAGCTTCAGTTGGCAGATTGTTCCCATTTAAGCAGAGATTTGTGCATTTACAATGGCTCTAAGACCACAGGAAGTTGGCCTGTCAATCCCAAACTGGTGATGATAGCTCATAGGGGTTGTGCATGTGGGAGCAAACACATGCTGTGGGGAGAACATAAAATGCTTACATTGAGACACTGATGTCAACCTGGTTATGGCCACAAGAGAAAACCCCAGTGGCTTCATGCACAATGGCTCCTTGACTGTGTCTTACCCAGGGGGAGTTGGAGGGCTGATTATTGAGGGATCTTGACTGTCAGCATGTACCAAGGAGGAAGAAAAGACTTTTTCTCAGTGAAGCAAACTACTGGACCAGTTCTTACATCAACTAAAACGGAAAGCAGTGCTTGTCAGACTGGTTTTAATCCTTGAAAAATATGTGTAGTTTCTACCTGAACTAGGCAGGGGAAATAAAAATATTGATTTAGTTCAGGCAGCAGGCCTTGCACTGACACATAGCATGATTCTGCAGTTCTAATCCTGGCCAGGAAATACTGTTATTGGGACAAATGAGATGCTACAATGTAGCCAAGTCAATAACTAGAACTACCTGAGCCGTTCTCCTTTTCCATGTGAGAGTCCACCTAGACTATTGTCCCTTCCGATATTCCCCCTCATGTCTGAGACCAATGCTCTTTTTCCTGTGTCAAGCTGTATACTGAACATTGTCACTAAATAAAATTTGCAGAGGTCAGGATTTTATTGCTTTCAGTAGATCTGTACATCACCCTCTGCTTCCTACTTAGAATTTTGAATTCAGATGTGCATATAGTTATATAAAAATTACAATTTAGTTTTACATGATCTAAAGCATTGTGAAAGGGATTCATAGAAGTGTGCTACACAACAGGACAAGTCTTGTGCTGCACAGATGTGTTACATTATAGTGTAAAGTATACATAAATATCCATTTGGTGACCCAATGCACATCACAGCAGCTAGCTGTGCTGTGATGTGAAAAGTGGAGTGATGCTAAAAAGCTGCAACCCAACCACATTGAAGCAAATCAGCAAGTAAGTTGTAGAGTAAGGCAGAGGCCATGTGCAGGCTAGTGCAATATTTGAGGGACTGGACAAGCGGCAGATAACATGTCAGCATATGGAGGAACAGGCTGTCAGCAAGCTCTGCACAGCAATTACTTATAGTGTATTGTAAACACCTGCTGTCTTGTGTCCAGTCACTTGGACACTTACTGGTTCCATGAAATGGGAGGCTGACCAGCCTAGAGGGATGTTAGTAGGGCCCATCAGATGGCTGAAATGGGTAAGGATAACTGGTAGCAGGGGCACGCCTTCCTCTGGTAGCTCAATGGCAGTGGTCTAACAGTTCAACAAATCCACAGTTTCCTTCAGAAGGGAGTGGTAGTGGCTAACTAGTGGACCACTACTCTATTAACCCCCTCCTCCACCATCTGCCACAGTGACACCTGGGACACAGTAGGTAATTGCGCCATGCACCCTGATAGGAATTGGTTGTAACCCCCCCAGTAATGCACACCTAGCCCTCTCACCCACCACAGCAGTCATAGCCACAGGCAGGGGATGGAATGGTGAACTCTGACATATCCATGGTGCTTTGGTATTATCATGACTCCTGCAGAAAGGAGACACAGTGGGATATACAATGTTGGGCAGAATCACACAGCAGAGTAATGTTAGAGATGTGTCATTGACATACTAGGTGGACCAGCAAGAAGGCATGCAGCATAAAAACAAAGAGGTTGTCCTTTGTAGAGGGTCTGTATTCCACTGCACACCTGAATGATAAGGAGGAGGTTCTATGTCCCTGGATGCTGCTGATGAAAGCATAGATATCATATCTACAGGAATGGACATAGGTGGCCAACCATCATATCTCAGAGGGAGGTGCACCAGGTTAGTAACCATGCTGAATGTCTAGACCGCAGCAGTGCACATACAGGTGTAAGCAGGCTATATATACCACTGCATGCATTTCATATAGGTACATCAGATATGCAGGTGATACATGAATGGCAGTGGAGGTATGAGTGTGTTCTCTGTTTGCATGCTCTGTACCACTGTTTGTATGCACAACAGAGAGCCTCAAATGTAATGTGTATTCATATTTACTCTGTTTTTCTATTGTATTTATGGGGCAGACTACTGATATGATAACACATGTGCAGGCTGGGAAAGGACAACAAGCTAATATCAGCACCGATGCAGTGCCTGATGATGAAGCTGAAACACAGATTCAGTCACAGTCAGATGACACACTGGGAAAGGTGACATAAGTGAAGACGTCATGTAAACGGCACAAAGAATATATTGCAAATCACTTGGCAATACACAAGTTAACCACACTGTGGCAAAAGTGTCAGATGCCTCTTGTGAAAGCCAACATGACTGGCCTGTCACTATACCCATGCTGAAAGATGAAAAGGACAAAACAGCCTTACCACACAAGTCCAGCTGATATACAGAAAACAGTATAAAATGGTATTCCCACATGTGCATGCAGGACAGCAGAAATCTGCCCATAGCCTCACAACTAGCCACAGTCCACCATATAAGAGAAAGACAGTAGAAGCCTGACATGATGCCCTCAGTTTCACTACTGAACAGCTATGGGTAACCTTATAATATGCAACAGTGCCATGACATACAGACAAGCAACAGAGATAGCACAGATACAGTCTCCCACAGTAGCCCATCTGATGTGTTCTGGTATCTGTCAGAGGAAACAGCCTTTATTAAGGACCTTTTCTGAATGAAAGAAGAAGAATTTAAAATTACAGTTTGAAAAACAGTAACAATATCAAATACTTAAGACACCATTTGGAAAATTTCTGTCTTATCTTCTGCTTTCAACTTCCAGAATTCTTCTGGGGGATAGCACTGCAGGTTATCTTATTGGTGCCAGCATTGCTGACCGATTCTGAGATGTCAGAAGTCTCATTCAACAGCTTGTCCAGGTTGAGCCACCCAGCCATCTGCCTAAATTGTCTTACACAGGGTCCCAGCAGCTGTTCCCTGACTACACAGAAGACAGAGCATATGTTTGCTCTCCTGGCTACACCAGACAGGTACTTTCTGTGGGGCAATAGCATTGGCATCCATTGCCATAAGTATCATGTAAAACAAAGTAATACCTGTGAATCATGCTGAAAATGTGATGTCTGAATTGTGAGGACAGCCTAGCTGTCTCTTAAAGTATGACGCATGTACACATGAAAACATTATGTACAAGTACTTGGACAACAGGCTGATAGCAACACTTATACAGTGTCCGATGATGATGATGATGATGAAACACTGATTTAGTCACAGTCAGATGACTCATAGTCACTGTCTGTCTCTGTCCTAGGTGGTCTTTCATCCATTGCTCAGGTTAAGGGTACAGCCTCATATCCACCTGAGCTACAGACAATATGGCAGGTTTGCTCACCATCCCCATCAGAGGGGATCCCCCATGTATGAAAGCAGCATTACTGCCCCCCCCCCCGCTGCAGCAGCAGAGGAGCACATTGCACTTAAAGGTGGTATACCTACCATTCAGAAGTCTAGTAGGGGCTCCGTCTGCCATTACTTGTTACATCCAGTCCCTAATATGAGGGTGGCACTAGGGCTCATTCAGAGGATGTGCAGGGCAGTCATCCAGGCACAGTGTACTGTTACTCATGCTGATATGGATATGATTGGAGTGATGTATGGCTTGTGTGAAGATGTTAATGCCTTGATGAAGTCATGGAGTTCAATAACAATGCCATCTGGGGTCTTCTGGGGACAGTGGTAGCACATTAATTATGAAGTTGTTATGGTTACTGACATTTGGTTCTCAGCAAATTATCTGCTATTGAGTTTACATGGATATAAACCCTACCATAGGATAAGACATGTGGGGAGAGGTGGTATGTTTCTGTTTATGTCCAAGGTGGCTTGCTGACTAGTGTACATAATAATAATGATGGACATTTTTAGATAATTTCAGTCAAGTTGGGTTGTGGGGAGTAAACTTGAAAAATTGCACTTTTTATAGACCTCCACACCAAACTTGGAGAGAATTTATTGATTTTTGCAAATCAATAATGACTCTTTTTGAGGAAGGTTTTGGTCCTTTTGCTGGTGATGTAAATGCCCCCTGTGCTTACTGGCATGGTCTGGATTCAAATAAGGTTTTCACTGGTGAGTTAGTTGATATTAGTATAGGAATGGGATATTTTAAGGCTGTGTCAACCCCTAGTAGAAGTGTTAATATTTTGGATATAACTTGGGTAAAAAACAAGGAATTAATTGGTAATTGTGAAGTATGTGAAGAACTAATGGGTTCTGATCGTTTCTGTATTTCCTGGATGCATGAGTTTTTTAGGTCTATTATTACACCAAATAATCGGGGGGTTAGGTATGATTTTATAGAACAGCTTATGATAAGATAAGGTAGAAGTTTTCTAACTGGAACTGGAAAGACACAGTTTGTTGGCTGATACTGTGGAAGTCTGGGAAATGTTTTATGATTTCCTATATAAGTTGACTGATGATTTTGGGCCATAAGTTCCTAGTAAACCTAATGGGCATAAATATCCACAGTGGAATGGATACTTGGAAAAATTATATAGATAAGTTTGGAACTTGTGTAAAAGACTGAAGAACATGTCTGGGTTAAATTTTTAATTAAATTTAGGAGAGTCGGGAATAAACAAAGAAGATTGATCAGGTTAAACAGGAATAAATATGAGAAGAGGTTGACAAGTAATATGTTACAAAATAAAAAGGCTTTTTATAGTCATCTGAGGCAATACAAAATGGATGTACATTCAAGCTTAGCATTTACTGCTGGAAATAATCTGGTTACTGATACTAGCTTATTGTCTAATGTTTTTTGAATCATTTTGTAGGTTCTGCCCAACATTTTTTCTGTTAAGCCCACATGATTTGTTAAGGGTGGTTAAACATAGTTCACCTGCATATCCTGATGGAATTAATGGTATTTTCTTAGCTATTATTAAAGATATTTCCCATTGTCTATGTTTTCTTTTTCAAAGACCGCCTGAAACAGGTTATGTGCCCATAATTTGGAAATTGGCACATATTGTTCCAGTGCCTAAGGGTGGTGATCATTCTATGGTTGAAAAGTTCAGACCAATTAGTCTCACTAGTATTGTGGATAAATGCTGTGAATGAATAATTTCTAAGTGTAACATTGCTTTGCTAGATGGTAGGACTTAACAGCCGGTGCACCCCACGGCTCAGTTTTAGGTCCATTTTTTGGTATTTCTATGGCTAGTTTTCCAAGTGATAAACTATGGATGAATAGATACGTGGATGATGTAAAAGCTGGACCCACAATTTCTAGGTTAACTTATCAGTTTTCTTTTCAATTATATTTGGACACAACTTATTTAACTGGGTTACAGTAAATGATATAAACTTTGATATTAGTAAAACCTGTATTGTGCATTTTGGAGATAAGAATCCCAATTATCACTATGCTTTGGATAATTTTAGTATTCACAAGGTTATATTTACTACAGGTTTGGGTATAACAATTAATAACTCTTTAAGTTTTTATCTCCCTTTGCTGGATATACTTAGAATATGTTAACTGTGAAATTAAAATTTTCAGAAGTATTTTTAGCAGAACTGAGATGGATTTTATTTCCAATTTAGAAAACTATGGTTAGACCTATTATAGAATATTGTAGGCCTATTTGTATATGTAATAGGGACAGTTAGAGTGGAAAAAATACAAAGGCACTTCACCAGGAAGATATATAGAATGACAGGTATAAGTTATTCTTTTACAAATAAATCTAGGTTAGTTAGGAGTGGTTTAATTATTATTTATAAATGTGTTAAAGATTGTGGTCTCGGAAATTTTGTGAGTATTCATAGGAAAACGCATTTATTGAACACCAGGAATAATAATTACATGGAAATGGTATATTAGGTAAAATACTGTTTGCAATAATTTTTTCATAGGAGAGCCTGTTTGTGGTGAAATAATATTCCCTTCTGAATTAGAAAATCAGGATCTATTAGTTCTTTTACTTATAATTTGGATCAATTGTCAGGCTTGGGGGTATTTAACCTGCCTCTTTATGGTGGCAAGCTCTTTGAAGGCCTTTCTAGGCACTAAGCCGGACTATTTGAACATTAAACATTGAACATCACTGCCATATTCACCTGCCTGCAGAGGATAGCAAGTGCTACCGTCATTGCCCCATGTTGTCCATAAATGGGGGCTGGTATGTATCGAGAGTGGTTACATTGAGAAGTTATCACAGGATGCATAATCTGTTTCTGCAAGCCTAAGGATATCTCACTCCATTGGTGGAGATGCCTTCCAGCTTCTGGAAGGCAGGGCTCCTCAACAGCAGACTTCATACAGGTCCCATTCCCACAGTAGCACAACATCCTTGTGAATGAGGTCCTTTAGTCCAGCCACATTAGCCACCATAGTGGCCCCACGATCACAGTCATGTCGTGTAATCCCTTCCTGTCATGATCCTATAGTGCTACTCCCCCCCCCCCCCGTCACCAGAAGACTTCCAGCCCTGTCCAAACTTCCAGTGCCATGGCCACTCAGCTAGGTTGTAATACCATCCACATATCATTTTGTCCATTGGCACCTGTGTAAAAGGGGCCATACAACTGGAATAGATACTGTCACATTGCCTGTACTACAATATACAAGATAACCCCACTGTTCTGGGGATGTGGTGAGGCAGCTAGCTGTTTATTATCTCTCAGCCTCACTGTCATTGCTAGATGATGTTGATGTATTGACTGTGACAGGGGCTGCTGTAATGGGTCCAACAGTTCCTTGGACAGATTGCTGGCCTGCATGCTTGATAGTAATCATATTATGGAGCATGCCTTACAGGCTGTAGCCAGGGACAGGTACTACTGTAAACACATACACACACACCATCAAGGTATGCAAACAGTGGAACCAGGCTTTCAGCATGTCAGAGCTGTGCAACATTCTTTCTAGCTTACAGATATATGGTGTCATACTGCACTTAGACCATGCTTTCTGTGTTCTATGTGAGCATAATCAACCCCATCTTGGGTCTCCTGCATTACCTAAACACAGTGGGAACATATGGTGGTGTGAGACACGTGCGCACATTTCTTTGGCTCTATATGCATCTAATGACCATATCGCCTGCACTTAATTACTAGGTCTGCACTTACTAAGTAGGTGTGTCTGGGAAATTTCACTCCACAGGAAGCAGTGAAACAGTAGCCTTTTTTGTCAGATGTGGGAATCATGGGTACTACCAGCATACTCTGCAGACACATTGGTTATCAATCCAGTCTGTTTTACACTACCTGGCAGTTGATTGAATAGTAGCCTTTCATATTAAAGTAATTCAGTATGCTGTCAGTAGGTATGGCCTTTGCTTCCACATGTGTGTAATCCATAGCATGCAGTATTTTGGAGAGGTGGGCAATGTCACTGAAACCGTGCATGGTGGTGCCTCTCTCCCCTGGTGTATTTGGAAAACAGATGTGCTCATCCACATGTGAAAGTAGCATATTTAGAAATGCATTGAAGTCTGTGATATGCCCAGTGTTCCCCTTGTTTGTTTCTGGAAGGTCTCTGTAACTAGTACAGTTAGTACGCATACTTCATGGTCCACTGGTATCGGAAATCCACTCATTCCTCCTATTCCTGCTCATGGGAATACATGTCAGACAATATCTGTGTAATTTTTCTATCTGTTCAAAAACAGTCTGTCCATTGGCTGTTTGTTGGCTATATTCTACTAGTACAATTTTCATTCTCAATTCCTACCACCACACTGCAGTACAGGGTGAGAGGTAGTAGTACTTATAGACATAAAATACTGCTGCATGAACTCTGTTGCTCCTCATAGCATCTCTGCTTGCACCAGCTGTGCAAATTCTAAGCTGCTTCAGTGGTGCTGAGGGATAAAGCCTTGACTACAACCCAAGTGAACTGAGTTCAAGTTAGTGTCTCAGGTGTTCAATGGAGTTAGCAAGGAGGATAGGGAGTTCCTATCCTGGAGGTAGGCTATTTCCTGATATTTCTCCAGTTTAGTCTAGCAATAGCTTGAACACAGGGAAGTTGATGTCAGGCTGGTGGCCAGGATAGATGGAACTGTACACTTCCCTTTGGGGTCTGGGGCAGTGCATGCCATAGTTTCCTATGTCCAGCCACTTGTGGCATAGCATAGTGCTAGGCACATAGGGGTGGGGCTGTAGGCCTTGTCCCACACCTCCACTAACTGAAAAAAATAAAAGAATAGGTTGAGCCCTCCTATTGGCTGGGGAGAAAAACTGGAATGAATAAGGGTGCTTAATAAAAGAAAAAAAAAACTCTGCAAATTCCACATGTGCTTTTTTCCTCTTAAAGTGACACGCAACCTGCTGAGCACCCACTGCAACCTACATCTATGGTTTGTGACATGCTTTTCTAGGAACTCATTTGCATCCCCATTTGAACTCATTAGACTGAATGCTTTCATTTGTATGTCATTATATGTACATGTGTTCTCTTGTTCTTATGCTGATTTTCCCACTGCTTAGTTGCACTAACTGTTACTATGAGTTACAACGTGACTGAGTGCAGCTGATTCCTGTGTGACAAAGTGTTGTGTACTATACAAGCTGATTATGAAAACCAGGCCACAGAAAACTTCAGCCCCACCCCACTCCCAAGAATCTGGACATGAATATTTGAGGGATCCTAAAGTCGAGTCTGTTCATGTCTGGCAGTATTGCACAGAGATTTAAAACTCTAAGCTTTTTCAAACGCTAACAGGGTTCAGAGTTTGATTCCGGCAGGTTTCACTTGCACGTGTAATTTAACCAGTGTTTCAGGATCATTATTGCAGACGTGTACTTGTCTCTAATGAGCTTACCCCATTAACAAATGAATAAAGAAAACTCCTTCTTTTGAAGAAAAATAGCACAAAAAAATTGCACTTATTTTCCCAAAACCCCAGTCATGAAAAGCAACATATTGGATTTCATTCAAGAGCATAATCTGCGAGAAGAGATTATGTCTATATCACCTATCAACACATGAAGGCAATGTGCCCTTTCCTAAATCACTTCTTTCCAGCTCTTGAGCTAGATTGACACACAGCTCAGATCCTTCTATCTCCAAAATGTGGAACACTTCCTCTCATTATGCAGAATGTTGTACCTTTCGGCATTTCCCGGTTAGGGGTCGCCACAGCGGAACTCCGGTCCGCTAATGATTGGTAGTTGATTTTACGTGCCGAGTTACCAGCCCTGACGCACAACCTTCAATGAAGGTATGCCCATTCACGCATGTTTCCACGCAGAAGACGCTCTAGCTGAGAATTGAACTGGACAGCGTCTTACTGTGAGTTGACAACGGTACCGCAGCACCACTACCGTGGGTTCCTCTCATTATGTAGAATAAATAGACTAAATATGGAATACTTACTAACAGTTTACTAACAACTTTAACTAGAAAGCTCACAGGATAGTTAAAATATGTTATTTTATACTTGTGAAACATTCTTTTGCTTAATTAATGATTCAGTACTATTTGTCATGGATATTTGTTAAAAAAAAAACTGTTAGTGTTGAATGTGTGCAGACTGTTGCAACATGGAACAAAAAGTGATATAAAGAGAAGAGTCTTATTATCACTTTATCCTTTCTCCTGTTACACTTGTTCACTGACAATGACATTTGGGAGTCAGAGAACTGGTTTCTGTTAGGAATGCTGTAGTATATAGCGAACAGCTCTGTCACACATGGATCCTAAATATAACATCTTAGAACTGCAGGACCCAATACATTAACTAAAAGAAAAACTGCATCCTTTCAGTAAACTACTACTGGGATGCAAGTTACTCCTGAGTGTTTAGTTGTCTATTACCACAACAAGTAAAGACCCATATTTTGTGTGACACATTATAAGAACATCAGTTCTACAGAATGATAAAGCTCTAAACACATTCCTTTGTTGTTCTGCAAAATCTGAGTGCAGTCCCACCCCCACTCCATCAGCACCCATGATCTCAGAAGGAATTCTGTTAGCATAATACAAACTTCACAGATTTACTAGACAATATAATGTTATCTAGTGTAAGACACACACCTGACTATCTAAATGCTGTATTTAAGCAGCATGACAACCTTATTAAAATTTAGAGACCATATTTATAAACTAAAAATCATGGAAGAATATGATGTCCTTTTGCAATAGTTTGTTCAATGTATTTTACTTATCCAAGTTGTTTTATCATAAAACATACTTGTTATCATTTAATACATATATATATATATATATATATATATATATACATATATACACACACACACACACACACACACACACACACAAGGAGGCATGTGCCTGTGTGTATATCCATGCCATTCGTTACAAAATGGAATGTCATGCTTTATACCTCTTTTACGCAAAAGCATTCCCTCTCACTCTATTTCCCTTTGTTACAGGACAATGATATTACCTGGTGTAGTTTCTCAGAAAGGCGATGAAAAACCCTCTTCCCGCTAGCACCCGTAAATTCCAGTCAATAACTAATTACTTTGTCACCAAATGAAATTCTGCTGCAGTTCACTAGGTACCATGTTTTCCCTGCACCCCCCAGTGGTCATAAAGTAAACTACACTATTTTGTATTAGCAACCTAATTACCATCTTTGTCAATGAAATGCATCATTTCTGCAGATTCCTGCTGATGATTTGTTATTTTAAAAGAATATTTAATTCGCAATTTGTACACTATGGTATTAAGCAAATGCTTGGCTTGTGTACATCCAAACAATGTCTTCATCTGGGTTACTGACCACTGATTCTTTTTATGCAGCACTTTTGACAGTGATCATTTTCTAAGTACATCTGAATGAACATGAATGAACATACTCTCTTCCCAGCTATACCACACCATATTTTAACCTGGCCTGGGTCTGTTGGAAATTGTACCATTTTTGGAAGGGTCCACTTACCAGATTATTAACAAAGAAAATAATAATGCACAAATGAAGGGGAATACTACATCATGTTTTGCCTTTTCTCTGTCAAATCGAAGTCAACTGGATTTAAACATGACAAAACTATTTTTTTTTTGTAAATGCATTATATTTCCTCTTCATGAATGATAGCAACAGTTATCAAAGGGACACTGCAATTGTTCATTCTTTATTTAAGTACCTGTCAAAAAAGATATGTAGCTGCTAGTACAACAGAACTTAACACAATCAGCTGCTTCATCATTGATTCCCCTTGGTCGACAAGATTGCTTCATACATTTCAAAACATGCTACAAAACGAATGACTCTTTTCTCAAAGGAAAATGCACAAAACAGAAAAATGGAGTATATTTATGACAGGCAATAAACCCAGTCCTGCTGCTGATTTTCAGAAAAAAAAATATACAACTGTCTTCCTTCAGGAATGTAAACTGCAAGAAAGCAGTCATGTTCCCCAGAGGTTTGTGGAATAGACTGGTCATCTGAAGATGTTGCTGACTTTTTGTTACTGCCACCTTCTGTCTGACAAGACTGATTATGTTCCCGTAGCTTTTATAATTTCCTCTGGGAGTCATTTTTGTTTCTGTTTCTTGACTAAGTCTGTGAGACAACTTTTCTGTGCATAGCTTTGATTTCTGTAATATGGACGAAGTGCTATAGAATTGGGAGACCTGGTCAGAAAAGGAATCAGATCGATGTGCATGTGGCTTCAACTATTAATGAATTATTGCTTATGTCTGACAGCAACTGGAGATTAGTGAGACACTTATCCTCTACTTTAAAGTGGCCCACAAAGACAGGTTAGTCCAAATAGATCATCCCAGAAAGATAAAAAATAAGTAATCGACTCATGGGTAGACCCCATAGAGTTTTCATGGCATATCACAGAAGTAGATTTCAAGTCCTTTCTTCCACGCAGATGCTGCTGCTGCCTAGTTGTATCCTAACCAGCTTTCAAACCCAAGTCTACCAGTTAGTAATCCTGTGCCTTAACCTTTGTGCTATCAGACTGGGCTCTCAGGATGATAGATACGTCCAAATACAAGAACGAAAGACAAAGACAGAGAGACAGAACTGAGCGATGTTATAAAGAACAGGAGCACAATGACATAGAGTTATGAATTAATTTTTTAGCTGTTTGATAACTGAGTAATCCCAATGGGCTCACCAAAAGTATCCTCTTTAAAGGGGCCACTGAAGGATCTCAGAAATAATAAAAATGCATTACTTCAATAAACATTACACAGTATTATAAAAATGTAAATGAACTGATCCTGTATAGAGGGAAGGATACTGGGATTTGTAGGAATTAAATGTACTGTAAATTCATATAGCATACAGGAGGAATATCTATGTATCAGTTAGAACATGGCATTGCATACATAAGTTAGCAAACTGCTGAGTGCAGCAGTGTCTGCCCCCTAGCAACAGATCACATTCAGAAATTGGTGAAAGCATAACCCTATACTTGTAAAGAACCATGTGCTATAAAGAAAAAGGCATTTCAACATTGCATGCTTATAGCAATTCTACAGTCAGAGCCCCCCTCCCCAAATTATTAAAGCTCACACTAGATCAGTGCAGAAACAAATATCAACAGCACAATAAACATAGATGCTACAGAAATGAATCAACAAATTAAAGCATGAACAATAGTACAGAAACAATGACATCAGTATAACTATTAATTAGTTATAGGAAACAATAAAACAAAACAATATAATATATATATAGCAGTTCAGGAATACACCACATGTACCATATTTCCAAGCCAAACTCTGGAGCACAGTTAACTACAAGGCAAGCATGAGGACTCTGCTGCATGTTACTAGATATTAGATGCCAATTTAACCATCAAAAGTTAGCCTTTTGCTCAACACTGTTCTTAATTTGTCTAAACAAAGCTTATTGTAGGAGACATTGAATTCCCTGAGCTTCTGAGGAAAACCTCCACCAGACAGCATTTCAAGTCTCAGTACCAGTGAATAAGTTCACAAACCCAGTGAAAGAAGATGATGGGGATCTGGGAACTGAAAACACTACTACTAACATAACAGATGGACATGTCTGATATTCCAGTACGGTATGTCTTCAAAGCATAAAGCATTCAGAAGATGTCCTTCTATTCAATGTTGCAGTATTCTTTACATATGGATTGTATTCCACCCAGACTGATCCGACATCAAGCCTGTATACAAAAGCTTAGAGCCACTTCCTGTACGTGGAATGTTGCACGTAGGCACAGACAACATCAGCCATAAAAGGGACATCCACACGTACCATCTTCAGAACTTTTTCATTGCCATTCAGAAAGGTTGACTTGTACATTTGGTCTTTCATTGGATCCCATTACAAGATAAGTACCCCATATAGGATTTAATATATTGCTACTGCCTTTTGTTTTGTTAATGACATCCAAGAAGGGCAAGTGTAGGTGTGGAAGGCAAATTCCACATAGAGATAGTCAAGAGCTCTGCTTGTTTTGCTTAGGGCCTACTCACAACCACCGGTCCTGCTCTATTTGTCAGGCCTTCATTCCCAAAACTTTGCGCAGTTGTCTGTCACTTTGAATTTATACTTAGAAAACCAAAGACTCAAACATCTGGCTAGGGATGCTATGGAGAGTTCCGCAAGTACTTCTGAGCCATCTGTAAACAGGAAGGTCAGCAAGACTAGGCCTTAATCCTCTTTAGCTGTGCCTGTTCCCTCCGACGTATGCCTTGAGGTTGATGAAAACCCAGCGGTACAATTGGAGGTAGGGTCTGCTCCCTTGGTGGGTACGAGGATAGAAGCCGTCAGGAGTACAGATCCTTGCACATCCAAGGCTATGCAGATGTCCAGTTCAGATGACTTTGGGGAACTGTGGCTAGTGATTACAGAAGACTCAGGAACTGCTCCAGCTTGCTTCTCCAAAGAACTACCAGAGGTTAGGCTTAAGTCCGCCTTCTCTCCTCAACAGGAAAAGCCTGTGAAAAAGAAGCAAAAGACTAGGCATGTTCCTGCTCCTTCTACCCCAATATTGAATTGGGAAGTTTTTCCGCAGGGCCTTACTACGGCCCTGATGGCTTTGAGGCTTGCGGCTTCACCTTCACCCATAGTGGGCCCAGCCATTGCTTCTTCTCCTGTGCAGCCATCTGGGGTCCAATGCCTTATTTCAGGACAGCCTGCAGAACTTCAAATTCATGACACAGATTCTGAGGAGTCTTCATCTGATGAAGACTCTTTAGCATACTCCACTCAGATTCCCTCTCCTCTGGAATATGCTTCCCCAGAGGAGGAGTCTAATGGAGGGGAATTTTCCCATGGAAGAGCTTTCCTTTGGGGAAACTATTAATGAAACAAAGGAGTTTTTTTAAGTGGGATTCCTCTCAAATCTCAGAAGAACAGAAGAGATATTATGAGCTTCTACAGGTGCAGGCCCCAGCACTTTCAGCAGCCCCTCCAGTACTGCCAGCCTTTTCAAGGCTGCATCTAAGACCCCTGACTCCCAAGACCCTGCCCAAAAGAGACCTTATCATTTCTATAAGGTCCCTGAGGATTGCAAATTTCTTTTTAAATGCCCCTCAGCTGATCCTGCTATGGTTTCCATTACCTCAGATAAGTCCTCACAATTATATCCTTCTACCAAGTTGCTCCCTTCTGATAAGGAAAGCAAAATTTCAAAAAGTTTGGGCTAGAAGGTATACACCTCTTACACCTTGGCTAGCAGGGCAATTAATTACCAGACACACATGTCCAAGTATACTCTGGCTTTGCTTACTCAGGCCACCCAGGCTTTTTTCCCATTGCCAGATTCAGAGGCTAAATCTCTGGCCCTTTTTCTCATATCATCCTCCTCTCAGGTAGCTAGACACTAGTTACGGTATAGTGGAGGCCTCTGCCAGAGCAGCAGCTTCTGCTTCTGTTCTAAGAAGACATTCCTGGTTATGTCTCCAGGCACTTCCTGATGACATCAAGGCAAAATTGCTTGATGTCCCTCTTGAGAATTCCTCGCTGTTTGGAAAAGCAGCTGCAGAGCTGTTTAAATCACTGCAGGAAAAAGGTAAGGAACTCCAGAATTTGAAACACCTACTGGTTTCACTATGTCCAAAATTTCATAGAAATTTCCCTGTCAAGACTGCCTTTGTTAGGAAACCTGCTTGTTACTCCTCTTCTGTTCCTTCTGGAACTAGAACCCGCAAGCCTTTCAGGAGGCACCTGCAGGCCAAGGCTGTTACTCCTACAGCTGCTGTTGTGGCCCCTCCTCAGCAGCCCTTTCAGCCCAGACAATATCCTCAGTGATGCCTTTCACCCTCTTCAACGTCATACCCCTCTGTCCCTTCATCTATCTCTTTCCCTACCAGCTTGGATGGAGAACACTCAGGACTCCTGTGTAATTTCAGTTATCCAAAATTGATACTTTATAACTTGGAAGACCCCCCCCTCCTTTTTAGGGAATATCTCAACCTCCCTCCAGTCAGCTGCATCTGTTTCACTTGATTCTGGAAAAACCTTCCAAGCAAGGCACCATTCAGTCTGTCCCTCTAAACTACCAAGAAAGGGGTTTTTATTCCATGATGTTTTTAGTTCCAAGGAAAGATGGCCCTTGGAGGCCTATCTTAGATCTCTCCCTATACGCCTTCCTGGTGGTACCTTCCTTCAGAAGGCTATCCCTACCTACTCTTCTGCCCCTGGTCCCCCCTCAAGCTTTCTTAGCTTTTCTGGATCTCAAGGATGCATCCCTATACACCCCCTCTTCAGAAGATTTTTGTGCTTCTCAGTGGGTTCTTTGCACTCTCAATTTACTGCCTTGCCCTTTGGTCTTTCTACTGCTCCAAGGGTATTCAGAAAGTGCCTAGCCCCAGCCATTGCATATTTAAGGCTGAAAGGACTTCAAGTTTACCCATATTTAGATGATTTGCTGTTTCTGGCCAGCAGCCCAGACCTCTTAACTCAACATTTGAACCTAGCCATCCCTTTTCTGCAGGCACTGAGTTTCGCAATAAATCTCAAAAAATCATGTCTCACACCAAGTCAGGATCTTATATTCCTGGGGTTCAGGTTTCGCACAGATTTGATGATGGTTTTTCTCCCTGTGGAGAAAGCAACCTACCTCAGGGCATTCCTGGTGGCTCTTCTGCCTCTTCCTTCCATCACGGCCAGGGAGTTTCTCAAACTGCTGGGGTTCACAGCTTCTACTATTCCCAGGCTGCCCTTTACATGATAAATTTCCAGTGGTTTCTCAAGACAGTTTGGTCTCAGCATGCTCATCCCTTCGATGTCATGATTCCCCTCCTTCCCTGCCTGAAAGCAGAGTTAGCTTGGTAGATGCAGCAACTCAATCAGAACCCTGGCCTACCACTTCAGATTCCTCAATCAGCTCATCAACTCTTTACAGACAGCTCAGACTTGGAGTGGGGAGCAATCCTTGCTTCCAGGAAAGTTCAGGGCCTTTGGTCCCATTCTCAAAGGAAGGAAAATGTCAACATCAGGGAAACTAGGGCTTTACTTTTAGCCTTACAGACCTTTCACCCTCTATTCTTGCCAGGACCCCTAAAGATCATCACAGACATTACCGCAGTCTTTTGGTACATAAACAAGCAGGGAGGCACAAAATATTATCTCCTCTGTCATTTGGCCATCAAAGCTTGGGAATTGGCTGCCTTATACAATATAACTCTGCATGCTGTGTACCTTCAGCTCAGAACTCAGTGGCAGTTGCATTAAGCAGATCCATGACACAATCTCATGAGTGGATGCTCCACAAGGATGTGTTCCTGGACCTAGTTCACTGGTGGGACACTGCAGAACTGCACCTATTTGCCTCCCCTATGAACAGACAACTTCCTCGCTTTTGTGCCAGGGCCCCTCATCCTCAAGTGTGGAAGGTGGATGCCCTCTCATTCTCATGGAAGGGGAGGTTACTCTATGCATTCCCCCCTTCCCTTTAATTCAGAAAGTCCTGTTGAAAATTCTACAAGACAAAACCAAAAATCTTGTTAGTGACTCCCTTTTGGCCAAGACAGCACCGGCTCCCTCTTCTTCTGCAGTTAGCCAAGGGTCATCACTACAAGTTACCTCATAGGCTGGACCTGCTCACCCAGGACAAGGGATCATTGATTCACACACATTTGCTAACTCTGTAGCTGACCCTGTGGGCGATCAACCTTTGATCCCTTTCAGGCAGCTATTCTCTAAGAATGTGCTAAGGGTTTTGCAGGAGGCCAGGAAACCCACTACTAGAAACTCTTATATTTCCAAGTGGAGAAGATTTTCCATTTGGTGCTGAAAAAGGAAGGTGGATCCCTTTGGTGCAGACCTTCTCCTAGTGTTTTCCTACCTGTGTGAGTTACTCAATGTTTGCCTTTCTTACTCCTCAGTTAAAGTCCACTCTTCTGCCTTGTCTGGCGGCTTGCCTTTGACCCCTCCCTTAGCTTCCTGGCTAGAAGTTAAGCTTTTTTTTTCTAAAGGGTGCCCTACACTTCAGACCCCACCCCAGGAAACCAGTTTCTCCTCCCTGGGATCTTAATTATGTGCTGGAAAAACTTATCCAGGCCCCTTTTGAACCAGCAGCTTCTGCTTCCCTAAAGTTTTGCACATTGAAAACAGTGCTTCTGGTAGCTTTAACCTCTGCCAGAAGGGTTTCTGAATTCCAGGCATTAATGGCTTTGCCTCCCTTTCTGGTCTTACATAAGGGCAGGGTATCCTTGAGAACTAACCTTTCCTTCATGCCAAAAGTGGTGAATGAGTTGTCACTTAATCAATCCATCCACTTGCCTACCTTCTTCCCTACATCTCAGTCCCCTAGTGAGAGGATTTTACACACCTTAGATGTGCATAGACAACTCAGATTTTACCTTGACAAGGCAAAGTCTATCAGGAAGTCTAACAAACTTTTTGTGTCATTTCATCCCAGGGCTCTGGGCTTGCCTGTGTCCAAACAAACTATATCCATGTGGATTTCTAAAGCTATTGTGTTTTGCTATGAATTCCACAGAAAGTCCTTATCAGCGTCTGTCAAGACACATTCCACTAGGTCATTTGCATCCTCAGGGGCCTTCTTCAAGGGTCTAGATGCCCATTCCATCTTGGAAGCAGCCACCTGGTCGTCTGTTCACACCTTCATGAAACATTACAAATTGGACACTGTTTCCAGATCCCCAACAGGATTTGCTAGGGCAATTCTGCATGGATTCTTGGAAAATACTTCCTCTTAGTTTCCCCTACTCTATCCTCCTCCCTGGGTTCCCTTTTCAGTTCTTGCACTCTCCCATATGTAAAGAATACTGCAACATTGAATAGAAGGACATAGAATAGTTGTGTAAAATCTTACCATAACCATAGATGTCATTCTCTTCTGTATTACAGTATTCTATCCCTCCTACCTTCCCCCTACAGCTTGCTCTTTAATAGGATGATCCACCTAGACTCCCCTGGGGTTTTCCTCATGGGACTTTCTTATCCTGAAGATGGTACATGTGGAAGTCCCTTTTATGGCTCACATTGACTGTGCCTACATGCAACGTCCCACGTACAGACAGTAGCACTAAGCCTTTGTTACAGGCCGGATGTTGGGTCATCTGGGCGGAATACAATCCATATGTAAAGAATACTGTAACAGAGAAGAGGACATCTATGGTTATGTTAAGATTTTACATAACTATTCTTTCACAGGACTGGCACACAAAAAAGAAACCTTGATCATCTGCTCCCAAATGGCAAGTTGACCAGTGGTCTGAACTTCAAAAAACAATGTTGTTAGCAACCTTCTTCTCCTGACACAGCACTCAAGCTTTAGCTGACATAGCTGCTCTCAGCCTAGTACTGTAACTTTCTAGCAGTGTTAATTGACCATATAGTTAATCATTGCCTTCTTTAGAGGGCATTTATGGTTAGTAAACTCCAAAAAAATTATAGGTTTACTCTTTTTATTAAAAAAAAAAAAGTAGAATATCTGGTGTTTTATCACCAGTTTATCATGGTTAATATGCTAACTGCAAATGCAAGGGGATTAAATACCTTTAAAATTAGGTGCAGTTCAAGTGCTACCTGATGGAACATATTATTTAGTCAAACTCGCTTTGCCAAATACAACATCCTATAATTAATTATAACCTACAAAAATAAAGAAAAGTAAAAGAAGCCAACTAAAAAAATCCAGTAATTACAAAAATATAAGCATTCACTGTGGCATTTATTTTATGCCACATCCTCCAAATATTAATAGTACCCCCCATCCCCCAAGTCATACCTAAACAACCTAAGGCACCGGAATAAAATCTTTCCCATGTACTAGTCTTTACACACATTCCATCCAATTTAAAGAGGCAGCTAGTTCACTCTCCTACTCCTCTTCAAGTTCAGAGATGGCATAACTCTCCCTTAAGCTCCCACCTTTTCCTGAATGAAGCATAATAAATAACTGAATAAATTACTGATTTATTTATTTCTGTTTACCTAAGTAATACACTGATCTCAATAGACCATTTATAGGCACAGCCCACGTGAAGAGGATCACTTAAGAAATGAGAAAAACATATTTACAGATACAAGGATATGACTAAAAATATATACATATTTACATATACAAGGATATGCTACAGCATTTAGTTCAAGAAGCAGTTTACAATGTCAAAACATGAATGGAAAATGGAATTATGCTTAGCAGAGATTTTATGCTGCAGGGATCATTACATAGAAAGATATGAAGATATTAGAAGAAGCAAGTGAGAATTGTTGCAGGAAAAGATACCATGGGGAGAAGACAGAGAAATGGTGAGAGAAGACTGCAGAGAGGAGAGAACTAGAAAGGAGGAGTGTGAAAGATGCAAACAGAAGAAGAAGGTAGGATGAATGATGGGCAGCAAATGAGGGGATGACAAGATGACATAAGGAAGGATGAAACAGAGATAAAGGGATATATGAGAGAGTCAGGGTTCATGTAGTGTGACCTGTGTGAGTGCAGCTCCAATTTGTTTTGGTGAAGAGATATTCCTTGAGCTGTTGACTAACGTCTGAGTACTTTTGGACATCTCTGATTGAGAGAAGAGTGGAATCCCATAGTTTATAGAATGGAGAATGTGTTGTTAATACAATGAAGTTTAGTTTTTGGAATTAGTAGGATGGGTTGAGATGCGGGATACCTCTGAGATTATGCGTGGGGGTTTTGGTGAAACACTTGTGAGTGAGAAGGGAAGATGGCTCAGGAAAAGGACTCTCTGAATTAATGTTTCTAGTAGGAGGTTGGCTCTCAGATGTTCTGGGATCCATTTAACTTTGGAGAGTTAGGCAGTAGAGCAGTGGTGCTCATTAACAGTGGAGTTAGTAATGAACTGGCACATTTTATTTGAGATAGTTTGCAAGGTTGTGGCATTTTTCTTTGAGGCTAAAGCTGTTATGGCCTGTCCATATTATTCCTTTGCCTATGGCAGCTTTGGCTGGCTTTGACAAAAAAAAAGGTGATAGCCTGTTTGCACAGAGCGTTAGTGGGTTGATCTTTTTTTGCATGTGTTTTGAATATGTAGATGAAAGTTTAAAGATTGGTGTAGACAAATGCCAGTGTATTTGAAGGCTGTGGTAGTTTCTATAGTGGTTTTGTTAACATCACTAATAGTAAGTAAGCTGGGTGCTTTGGCTGTTTTTTGGATAGTTTCAAATAGCATTGCTTTTGTTTGTGATGGAGTGAATATAAGCTTTTGGCTTATTAGCCACTAATTATGGGTTTGGAGTTCCTCTTGGATCTGAGTTTGTATAATAGAGTGGGATTTGTTTGACCTGTCAATGGCCATGCCATCTGCATAGATAATTGGAGGTATCTGAGGGTGACCAAATTGGAGTTTGTTGATAAATATGGCAAATAGAAGAGGGGCTAAAGTGAAACCCCAGGAGACTTCTTTCATAACAGGAGCTGTTTCAGAGGTGGTGGTGTCTACTTTCAACTTTAAGGACCTGTTGATTAAGGAAATCTACAAACCAAGATTTTGCATTTCCACTAATGCCTATTTCAGTTAATTTGTCAAACAGCAAGTTATGCTCAATTAGAGCAAATGCTTTTTTGAGGTCAGTAAAGACATCTCCTGTCAGGTTGCGTCTGCCCATATTGGTAGGATGTCATCTGTGAGGGAGTAAACAAATTGCTGGTATGAGCTGCATCCAGACCAGTATCCATGTTGCTTCCTGGATAAAAGGAGGTAAAAATGTAAATAAGCACTAATTTGGTTGTAGATAAGTTTTTCTAGTATTTTAAAGTGAGAGGTATTGAGAGAGGACAGTATCATAGTAATGGAGTAGTTTTGGAATAGGAGTGACTATTGCTGTTTTCCATGTCCGAGGCATAATCTTATTAGTGTACCAGAGGTTGTATATGTGAGTGAGAGGGTGGGAGATGACATACTAGGAAAGGTGAATGAACCAAGGGGCTAAGTTACCTGAGCCTGGGGGGATACCTATTTGTATTTGATGCATTTGTGTTTCTGTCTTTTTAGTTCTAATCTTTATGAAGTGGAATAGCGGAATGTAAAAGGGGGGTGGTGGTGGGTGTGATAGTGGTAGAATTGTGTTGTTTTTGATGTATGGCAGGTTGCTGAACTCACTGAGGAAGTCAGCGCATAGAAGTTTGCATGTTTATGGTGGTGTGATAGGGGTCCAGGGGAATGGAGTTGTGTTGGGTTTTTCAACCAGTCAGTCAACAGGATGATTTTTCTCCAGAATATTTTGGGTTTGTCTTAAACTAAGATTTGTTTGTTTTGGTAGTGGTTATTTTTGTGTCTGAGAATGGATTGCTTGGCTAGGTTGGGTAGTGAGGCATATTTGACTCAGGAACCTAAAGAGAGGGTTGCATTTCCAATTGTGCCATGCTTCATCACGTAATTGGAGGAAGTGCTTGAGTTCATTATATATCCAGTCATGTTTATGAAGTCAAAGCAGCCTTCATACTAAGGGAAATAATTTGTTTTTCAAGTGCAATAATGTAATAGTAAGGATGTTTGCTGCTTCACTGGGGTCTTTTATGGCATGTAAGTGAGACCAATCAAGGATGGCAAGGTGGTTTCTAAGATTAGTGATATTCTGAATGGTTTTGGTACTGAAGGTGATAAGTTTAGATTTATATTTAAGTTAGGTTATGTACTGAGAAAGCTTGCAAGAAGCAGAGGTGCCAAAGTAACAGAGGACCAGGTAAATGCCCTAATGAACCCATAAGCCAGAATGCAATCTAGGAAGTAAAGAAAATGCAGGCATTGGGTAAAACCCCTGGGCAGGATGATCTAATAAACACATTTTAGTAGAACTAAAAAGACAAAATGGTGACTTATTCATTGAGGGTGTTTAATGAAGTTGTTACAAAATACTCAGTCATGGAGACCAGCTGTCGCACTGGTGATGTTGAAGGGCAGAAAGGATCCATGTCTGCTATCCTCCAGCAGACCATTATCTGTACTTAATTATAACCATTAGTCATTTGCATCTATTTTAGCTTTGTGACTGGATAAATATATGCCAGGATAATTGTAACTGATCAGTGTGGTTTTCGACTAGGAAGCAGACTTTGATAATATGCTGGAGCCTAGGATGCTAATGAATGTTACAGAAGAGAATCAGGATGTATTTAGAACAGGTTTAGATGCAGAAAGGCAATTTGATAAGGTAGAAGAGTTATTATCTCACAAAGGGGGTTTCTTACCTTAGGGTTTACAAAGGATTTTTAATGCATTTTAGAGATAGATTTACTGATACATATAAAGTCACACGATGGTCTCAAGCTCCACTTGAGGCTGTGAGCTGGGAGCGTGGGACTTACCAAGGGTGTACATTACTGACAATTCTGTTTGCCTTATATGTGGAAAAACTGTCTGCAATACAAAAATCGAGTATAAATTAGTATAATATTGGGGAGAGGAGTGAAAAATATCTTTATTTGCGGATAATATGTTGATATACTTGACAAGGAGGAGTTAAGCAGCTGTTTTTCATACTTGGATCACTTTGGATCCTTTTCCAGATATAAGACTTAAAAAAAAGAACTAGATATCTGACCAAAATATGTATCAACATGAAAACTTAAGTACGTTCTTCTATGGGAAGCCCCCTTAATACAAATTTGGGAGTTTGACTAAATGAGTCAGTATAAGATTCAGTTAATAAAATGTTATAAGAGTTGATAAACAGTCTGGAGTAAGATTTTTGGAGATAAAAATGGTTGGACTGGATCGAGATAAGCGAATAAAAGAATTACACATTTTTGCATTTTCCTTGATGCTTTACGCATTTCTGTCTTTTCTGGCAAGATGCTGTGGGTCATTTCTTGATATCAGTTTAAAATAAGAAAATAGATTATTTTTTATATGGGAGAGTGGAGAAGAGCCTAGAGTAGCTTGATAACAGTTGATGGCCATGAAAGAAGTGGTTAAGTTGATAGTAGGGTATTTAGAACATTGAGAAAAAGTAAGGTGGTGAAAGAAAAGAGGCAAAACAAAGTTAAAGATACAAGGGAGGACATGAAAAATTAAAGATAGGAGTATGTAAGTCTTTTGCCAAGATATGCTAAAAATCCAGAAAATATAGAGTGTTTCCATGGCAGCGTTTGCATATTTTTTTATACTCTCACTAGGTCATAATGGATATTCTGTCAAGCACACACCAAATGCTGAGATTATGAATCAGCTAAATTATGGAAACATATAGCTTGGTCCTGCCAGGGGGTGAAAACATACAAATTAACATTACATTTACTAGGATAAGTGTTTGGCAAGACAGTGACACTACCAAGTTGCTTATGTTCTAAGACATGATAAATATGGAGTTAAAAAATAAATGAGAAGGCGTTTGTACACCGAATAATGGCAGTTACCCAAAAATGATAACTAGGAAATGGAGGTTATAGATGATGCAGAAAAGACAGAAAACAGAATTGCAATCTATATATAGCTCTCTCTCTCTCTCTCTCTCTCTATATATATATATATATATATATATATATATATATATATATATAAAAACTATCAGTGCACTCACTTTCATCGAAACACCCAAACATCAATGTTCCAAACATCAACAATGCAAACGTTAACACTCTACTACACATGCACTGAGCAACAACTTTGACACATGCAAATTAAAATTATAAAAAAAAAATAACAAAAACACTGTTTTTTAGCAGAGGGGGCAAGGCCCCCCGTACCCCCCATGTGGGGGTTGTGCTTCCACCCTCTGCTAATAATATATACTAAATCTGAGATCACACAAGTATCAGGGAAAGGGCATATTCATTAATCCCATGAATTATGCAAAGTCACACACCTGTCGACCATCTGTTTACAGGACCAAATATGGTTGAGTAAACAAATGTCAGCCAAAAACAATTTATACAATACTCAGTGCTCCCACATATATGTGTGTGAGTATGTATATATGTGTGTATATATATATATATATATATATATATATATATAAATTTGCTTTTAAATGGGTGCTGTGTTCTGCACTTAAGGGCTATTTTGTAATTTAATGCTAAAAAGTAAGCAGTGTATCTTAGTAAACATGATATACTGTGGATTTTGTGAGTAATGAAAAACAGATTTAGTTTGTCTAACTGTGGACTGATGAAGGATGTAGTCAAGAAGAATTTGGATTTATGTTTCTACTATGAAAAGCTGACTTCTTGAAAGTCAACATTCCAAAAGAACACAGCAGGTGGACAAGCCTCACACACACACACACACACACACACACACACATATATACCAATTCGAAGATGGGAGAAATCTCCCTAAAGAAGCGAATCATTGCCAGAGCACCATTAGAAATGGCACCGGCAATGATTTCCTATGGGAAAAGCGTCCAGTGTTAAGCTATTCTTTTTTTTCTGCAGGCTACTGAAGCTCAAGCAACTTCAACTCAAGCATGCATAGAGAAGCCTAGACTGATTGCCTGAAATGGTAACAAAGAATGTCATTGAGTTACTGCTTTTTGATGACATCAAAAAGAGTGATATTTCCGGTTTGATGGATGATAATAACTTAACACAGGTAGGTATGAGGTTTGTGATGACAAATCATGAAGTGGATCTGTGTGTTTGTGTTTTGATACTGTGTAATGTGTTCTCCAACATTATAGTGTGTTTCACATATGTATGTTAAATAACTAAAAGTCTCTCATTTTTTTAAAGGATAAGACATTTCTATGTGATCTGTGTCTTTGGGGAAACACCATTGAATATGAAATTACTTCCAAATTACACTAACGATTAGTATTCTTGATAATATATATATATATATATATATATATATATATATATATATATATATATATATATATATATATATATATATATCCACAAGGTGTCTTGGTCATTGTATTTTTTATCAATCACATTAAAGTTAAGAATTATGTAAGACTACATTGCATGAGTATATTTTATATGTTGATGTCAAGATTTGTCTCAGTTTAGATTCATCAAGGGCAGGTCATGCTTACTCAACGTGGTGGATTTTTTTAAAAGGGTCACCAAAGCAATGATGAAGGCAAAATGGTACATACCGTGACCTATCCAAAGATTTGAGCACAGTTCCCCACTCAGGCATAGTAGAAAAGCTAAATAAACTGAGAATAAATCCGTGTCACCTACTGAATTGTCAACTGGTTCACAGATACAATGCAGATAACCAAAATAGGAGACATTACCTCCACAAAGAGACCAGTCATCAGTGGAGTTCCCCAGGGTTTTGTGCTGGAACCGCTCATGTTTGGCATTTACGTTTCTGAAGTAAAGGCCAACACCAAAGGGCTCTGGCTGACTACGTTTTCAGATTACTCCAAGCAAGGATCAGTCACTGAATCCCCAAATAACTTAGCCATCCTGCAAGAAGGTTTGTCTCAAATAAATAACTGGTGTCAAAATCATGGACTGCAACTACATGCCAAAAAGGCATTGCTGTATCCTTTGAGAAATCATCTACCCCAGAGAACCACCACATTGAAAATATGGTGTAAGAGTTGATCCAATTGTTGAAATTTGGGAATAGTGGACAGTGACCTAACTTTTGACCAGCATGTGTCCATTGTTGTAAGAAAGTCCTTCTATTTTGCAAAGCTTATAAACAAAGGGTTTGTTTTAAGATCTGGGGATGTTATTGTCACCCTTTACTCAGCCCTCATTTGGCCATTCATTGAATATAATGCTTCCTTTGGCATATATCTGTCCTTATGCATGCAACAACTGTAACACCCATAGAGATACCTTTCTAAAAGGATACAAGGCCTAAACAACATGTCCTATATGGACCAACACAACACCTTTTCACTGTATTTGGTATCCTGCAGACTTCTAAGAGGTAACCTGTGTCCGGCATAGAAGGCATCATCTGACAAATTACTGATGGATTTGCTGCACGCAAGTCAAATGGCATTAGAAATACTGAGTCTAGGGATCTAAGCCTCTTCTGCACCATCAACAGAATGGTTTAGAGGGACAGGTATATCTCACAGACAATACTGTTGCTATGGAACAGACTCCCCATCCACATAAAACAAAGTTTATCCCTGTCCATATTCAAGTGCAACTTAGATCTATGGATGGGAAACAGAAACTTTACCCCAGGACTGTGGACAGGGGCATAAGGCCAATCTACAACCAAATGGGACAGGTTATTTCAAGCACAAAAAGGAACACTGGCTAAGCTTAAAATGGCCTGGCAGGGCAGCTAGCTTAGTACTTGCCTATGAAACTATAAGATGCACATAAATTAGATCCTCTAAAAATATTGCAGATGTAATAATCTATACTGTGGTGCATGGGAGTAGTTTAGAGGTTTAAGAATTCCAGTGGCCTTCACAACCAGCCACCAAATGGAATATGAGTGAGAACTGAAATATTTAATCACTAATTAGCAAGTTTTCATCTAGTGCATAACTGTCACTGAAACAATCAAGGGACCATGCCAGCCACTGACTGTTTGGGATGGGATATGGTATTTTAAAAGGGCTCATTATAGGCATAGAAAAGCAATGTAGCCACTCATTGTCCTGAATGATAAGGGTTGCCTATTTGCAACTGCAAATTTTTATTTTTGTATGTGCAGTCACTGTTGTATAATTTAAATTACTAGTATTGCTGTCCAGCTCAAGGCTGACTGATGGCTTGACAAATTTAAAAGTCATTTCCTAACCTCAACTCTGCCGCTCCCAGCTCAGCTTGACTGCAAATTGTAATTCATGTCTTTTCACCCAGTTGGTAGTACAAATCTACTGGATGTTGCTACACTCATCAATCAACTAAAGTACAGGTATTGTAGATAGTGTCCAGCTAAACTACAGCATTCAGATAGGCAAAGTACTGTACAAGCTACTTAGATGGCATGATAACTGTCCCTCATAGAACTTAACTTAGTTGGCATGATCAATGTTCTCTTCTTGAACTAACCCACTTTCCAGAACAGAAGACACTTGCGAGAAACAGCAATACAGCCAAACTGTAGCCTATAAATATGTATATATATTCATATATATACACAGACACACACACGCGCGCATGTGTGTGTGTGTGTGTGTGTGTGTGTGTGTGTGTGTGTGTGTGTGTGTGTGTGTGTGTGTGTCTGTGTGTGTGTGTGTGTATGTCTATGTAGGAAGTAATATACCAAATGGACTCATACTGCTTAACGTCTTGTAAGAAGAAATCTGGGCAAAGTCATAAATAAAAGTGGGACAGAGAATCAAAAATAGGGACAATTTTTAAAGACAACAATGGGATTTTATTATTAAATGCTCAACTTCTCTGTCTTTTTTATCCCTTTTTACTGTCCCTGCTATGAATAAACAACAATACAGCATTTAAAATATTTTACATTGACTATTTCTCTCCACTAGAACAGTACCTTACTGTACTGTGGTGGTTTCACTTTCAAAAAACTTTTGTCCCACCCTTGAAAAGCTTGCTGCAGTCTCCAATTCACTGATATCATCAAGGCCACTGAATACAACTAGTTCTCTGGCTATGTCCCTCCCCAAACTGACATCACCACTACCATCCTAAAAAAACACCAATTTTGTGATGTCACAGCTCCCTGGTCCTTCCCCTAACCACACAGAAAGTAAAGGCTAGAACAAGGAAACAGTACATAAGTCAAGTCTCCTGCTGTGAGCTGTCAATCACAGCAGATAACAGCTCAAATTACCCTTAGCACTTCAACAGCTAGAGAAGTTAGGTGTGAAGGGGATGGGAGATGAGTCAAGGTAGTACAATTCAGGCTTCACAAAAGAATGCAGTTTAGCCATTCTAAAAAGAAGCAGCAGTAAAAAGCACTTTGAAAGTCTGTTATGTGTCATTTGCAGTGTTTGTGTTTTAAGTAGTCATTGAAGGGCATGAAATGTTACTTAAAACTAAATGACTAAAAGACAGCAGTATGTAAAATCAATGCAGTGACAGGAGCTTTAGGAAGAAAGAAGCCTGCGTGATGTATTTTTTACAGACAAGCACTGCATTGTGGGACACCCACAGGCAGACTAAACAGTTACTTCAAGATGCCAGACCCCATGTGGTCAGACTCAGAAATGACGTTTAAAAATATTTAAAAAACTGTAAATAGACCCAGAATTGTGTTAAAATGTAGGAAACACCAAACCATGATGAAATAAACATGTTTTTTTGAGTCTGTGGGTGCATTTCTCCTTTAAATATTCCTCTTACAAACTTACAAAGTTGATAGACTAACAGGTTTTGCATTAGCATGAATTTTCTGAAGGGTGTGGAGTCTGAAACTCAAATGTCTGTCATTATTTTTTAACTTCAATCTTTAATGATTTGCCACTAATTTGCCAAAATAAAACACAATTTTATGAAAAATGGACCAAAATATGAGGCAACATATGGACATTCTGCGAAAATCTGAACAGTTGAGAGGTATGCAAAACTGTGAAGAACCAAAACATGTGCATGCAACAGCAACCCCATCCCTATTGAGCTTAACATGCATTATCAGAATTTTGCAGCATTTGCATTTCCAAATAGCTCCTGCAGATGGATGTTTCAGCTTTGGCTACCTATGTCATTCTTCATGCCTCCACTGTTAAAGTGAAAGAAATATGCAGTGGAGTTTTCTGTAAAATAATATGAATTTGGTGTTACAATCTTAAAAGGTTCTTTCTTACAGCTTTCTTAAAGGAAGAATAGGGTAGTGCTGTGGAAGGACACATTCATGCGACTTACTGGCTTAGTATGAACTGCTAGCCTGCTTGTTTTGCATTTAATCTGTGAGTCAGAAATAGAAGAGATTAAGCTAGCAAATTGAGTTTTCTGAGCAAGCCGAGGCTAAGGGCAAAAAGTAGTACTAAAGACGCTCACTTTCATTTCCTTAAATGCACTGCAAGGTCAACGCAGTCATTACTCAGAATGAGATTCCAGGAGAAAGTTAGGGAAACAATGTTCAAGGTGCACACGTGAAATAAATCCTAGTAGAAAGAGGAAAATAATACAAAAAATATTAAAGAAGTAGAATATTTATGCTCCTACTTTATGATTTGTTTATTTATATAAAGTAATAAATATGGGCTATAAAGAAGCCATTGCATAAGTGTGTCAGTGGTAGCATCAGTCAGCCTACTGAAGGGATTTATTCTAATTTTAAGGGAGGAGCTGCATACCTTTTAATTCATTAAAACATTTTAGATTTGTGTTTAATCATTAAATGGCTTTGCAAAGATAACATATGATGTTTGGTGACATGCAAATAATTTTTTAGTGTTAGGTTACAGGTACTGGGGTAACATACTGCAGGCCATGCATATAGCAACTGCATTCAAAGTGCAAATAATGAGAAAGTGGGATAAACTGCAAATTATATTCACTCACCGCAGTAAAAATCCTATTGAGCAGGTGACTTGTTTCTGCTTGAAACTAAACTGAATGGAAAATAAATTCACATAAAAACACCAAAATAAATACCTTAAAAGGATGTAATAGTGCTGCATCTTAAATTCCTGTGTTTAATATAAGTAAACCATGCTGCTGCATACTCATGATTTAAAGTAGTTCTGTGTTACCATATACCTCACCAAGAGGATCACTGGCCTCAAACAGATGCCCTATGCAGCTCGACTGAAGAAACTCCAGCTGTACTCGGTTGCATACTGCCTGCTCAGAGGTGATCTCTGCCTGACATACAAGGCCATGTCCAACCCAGAATTGATGGACATGCTCCACCTAAAGAAAACCTTATCACCCAAGCCACATACTCTAGGGATCTAAACCTCACCACAACAATAAATAGGACATGCTGGAGGGATAGATTCCTGTCCCAGAGACTTCCCATGCTTTGGAACAAGATTCCAATCTACATTAAGCAGAGTTCCTCACTAGCACTCTTGAGGATAAACCTTGGTGAGTGGATGGTAAACAGAAAGTTTACCTCAGGGATTACTTCAGTGGCTCTGCTGGACAGAGGCACAGGGAACTAATCTAAGGGGATGGCAAAAGCCAACACATTCTGGCTAGGTTTATAAATGCCTTCGGGCAGATAGCCTAGTACCTACCTATGAACCTATCCTAGTGCTATAATATTAGAACCATGCAGTTTCTGCAAGGGTGAGAGAAGGACAGAAAACTGAATTGTTGTTATACATTTCAGTCACTGTTTCTCACAGGCACCTTTTCTGTAAGAATAATTCTTACTGTTGTTCTCATTCTGGCATCTTGAGTCATATGTTTCACAATTAATTTGTACCCTAAAGGTCGTTGTGAGTATTTGTATGGCTACAGTAGACTGTAAATTAAATATTGTGTTACTCATGGTTGTTTTCAAACAATGCATTCATCTTTCCTTACTATTGGAACCATAACTTTTAAAGAGGAGAAAGGCTCCCTGCTAGCTGTAATGTTTTAATTTGCTTGTAACTAACTGACATTATTTAACAGAGCTGCTTGAAAGAAGTTGTCTAAATGAAGCGATTTAATCTTTGCTAATTAGGTAAAGACCCACTAACCACAGCTGTTTCTTTCCAGTAGTGATTATTAGCTTTAGTGAAGTCAGTTATTCAGCATCACAGTATGCTAATGGCTGCCATGGGAATTAAACCCAGGGTCTTCGGCAATTGTTTTTCATAATTAGCTGTCTTAACTACTGTACTGTTATGCTAACAGCTCAGAAAATGTTACATTTACTTAGTTTTTCCTTACACTCACCCATTACAATACAATAGCAAAACACAGCACAACATGTTGCAATATCAGAAGAGCATACAAATCTCATTTAATTTATTCAAAGCAAATTGTCTATTCCACTGACACATTTTCCATTGACCCAGGAATTTCTGCACATCTCATCCTGTAAAATCCCATGCAAATTAATTTCAGCTGCATGCCTGTAAATTGCTTTAGGATCCATTCAGATGAGGTGTTAAGCCAAGGGCTCATCTGATTGAGTGTGTGGCACCTCAGGTGTATGTAAAAGATCCAACACCTATTGGAAAGAACAGAAGAAGTTACCCAATGCCCTGGCCAAATTAACCCTAGTAGTATAAGGATCGTTTTTGGTGTCCTCTGAAAATTAGCCACTAGCCTAATGAGACTAATCCAGTCAACAAAGGATAAATAAAATAAAATAAAGAAACATTCCCTTTACTGATGGTCTGTCCATTGTACGTGTTGGGTGTAGACCGACTACTACAGTCCCTCTGTTGTGCAGAAGTATCAGTGTATTTTGTACATAGCTGATATAGTAGAACTGAGATGCTGTTGTTAACTAATGCATTTTTTTCAGCTACTTCTGTCTTGGACCCTTCTATTCACCGTTCCATGCCTTGCTCAGTTTAACACCCTACTCAACACTATTGTTGATGCATTTCTGTGTACTTTTAGTCATTATTTGGCTCCCACCTTTTCTCTCTCTTTCCCTTTTCTTCTCACCTGAATTTATTTGCATCCCACTTACATTCACCTTCTCTAATCTTGCTGATCATAACCTAAACTCTGAGGCCTTTGAGAGTTTCTTGCCTGAACTGACAGCCGTAGGTAAGTACCTTGAGCAATATACTCACTGCTGATATAGCCAAGCATATCACTCTCTCAGCCTACTGGACCTTTCCTCAGGCTATTACAGAAAAACAGCTCAGTAACCATTATTTAACTAAATTAATGAAATGAATAAATAATACTTATAGTAATTCAACCTGGCCTGCTTGTCTTCCGCCTTATTATTATTATTATTATTATATTTTTTCGCTGTTCAGACCAGGGATTTCAGCATTTCATTTTCATACTTTTTCAGCTGCATTATTTTTTAGCCAGCCAATGAAATGTGGCAGACCAGAATGTATAGCTTTATGCAGTCACTTATATATACCAGCAATTTTAGTATTTCTCTTCTGATTTGCACCGAAATACTTTTCCTAGTGACTTGCTGAAAGGGGCATTTCAGCAGGCAGACAAGTGATCACTAACATTTCATAACTGTAGTAAGTGCTGTATATCCATTAGCCTAGACTGGCTTTAAGGTGTGGTTCGTCTCTGCTTTTTCATATGAAAACAATTTTGTATCTATCCACATCTTATTCATTATGTTCTAATCTCTGTTGATCTTTCCTACCAACCCACTTGTGCTGTAAATATGAAGAGTAGATGTATGTATTTATATGTGTATGTGTGTGTGTGTGTGTATGTATGCATATATGTATATATATATATATATATATATATATATATATATATATATATGTGTGTGTGTTTGTGTGTATATATATATATATATATATATATATATATATATATATATATATATATATATATATATATATATATATGTATATATATATATATATATATATATATATATATATATATATATATATATATATATATATATATACACATATATATGTATGTATGCATGTATACGTATATGTATTTAATTATTTATTTGCTTGCTTGCCTACTCTTGTTCTGAAAGTCCGAATGGGCCATGCAAGACTTCATTCCAGCAGAGGGCCAGGGTGAAAAACCCCAGGGCAATACATCCAAGTAACAATAAAATAAAGAAATTTGAAGTTCAATTGTGATACAGAATTTGAGATGTGATACAATAGAATGTTAAGATATAATGACTTTAAGACAATTAACAAATCATAAAACACATAAGAACAATGAAAGAGACACCGGGTAACTACACTGTGCACACTGAGTTGTACATAAAAAGTAAAAGAGTACTTTTGGCAGAGAAAAACAGTGTGAGGAAGTGTATCAATGAAACGGCAGAAATAGTTCAGAGAGACAAAAAACGAAGATATTCTGAATGAAATATGGAGAAACTTTTTTTTCATTTGGTGACTCAGCTGACAATCATTTGTCAAAACCAAAGTAAACTTTATTGTCATTTAGAACTACACATGTGTAGCCTAAATAAAATTTTGTGCATCAGCTGAATTCTTGAGATTACAAAGGAAAGTGAATTGCTAGTAATTACAGGTGTGGGGGTAGTCACATTCTTTGATTTCCTGTCCTTGCCTATTTAAGTGGTACAGTGTGAAATATTTTCTGCTTAAAAACCTCAGCTTTGGCCGGCTAAGAACTTGCTATATTCAACTGGACGTATAAGAGAATTTAAGTACCTTTATCTGCTCTTTTTTTTTCAAAAAATACAGTATTTAAATTGATTTTAACTGTGTGGAAGGAATATTAGCTGAACTGGAAGTTAGTCAGTGTTTGCTGAATTTTGTTATTTGCTAGTAATTACAGGTGTGGGGGTAGTCACATTCTTTGATTTCCTGTCCTTGCCTATTTAAGTGGTACAGTGTGAAATATTTTCTGCTTAAAACCTCAGCTTTGGCCGGCTAAGAACTTGCTATATTCAACTGGACGTATAAGAGAATTTAAGTACCTTTATCTGCGCTTTTTTTCAAAAAAATACAGTATTTAAATTGATTTTAACTGTGTGGAAGGAATATTAGCTGAACTGGAAGTTAGTCAGTGTTTGCTGAATTTTGTTATTTGCTAGTAATTACAGGTGTGGTGGTAGTCACATTCTTTGATTTCCTGTCCTTGCCTATTTAAGTGGTACAGTGTGAAATATTTTCTGCTTAAACCACAGCTTTGGCCGGCTAAGAACTTGCTATATTCAACTGGACGTATAAGAGAATTTAAGTACCTTTATCTGCTCTTTTTTTCAAAAAATACAGTATTTAAATTGATTTTAACTGTGTGGAAGGAATATTAGCTGAACTGGAAGTTAGTCAGTGTTTGCTGAATTTTGTTATTTGCTAGTAATTACAGGTGTGGGGGTAGTCACATTCTTTGATTTCCTGTCCTTGCCTATTTAAGTGGTACAGTGTGAAATATTTTCTGCTTAAAAACCTCAGCTTTGGCCGGCTAAGAACTTGCTATATTCAACTGGACGTATAAGAGAATTTAAGTACCTTTATCTGCTCTTTTTTTCAAAACAATACAGTATTTAAATTGATTTTAACTGTGTGGAAGGAATATTAGCTGAACTGGAAGTTAGTCAGTGTTTGCTGAATTTTGTTATTTGCTAGTAATTACAGGTGTGTGGGGTAGTCACATTCTTTGATTTCCTGTCCTTGCCTATTTAAGTGGTACAGTGTGAAATATTTTCTGCTTAAAAACCTCAGCTTTGGCCGGCTAAGAACTTGCTATATTCAACTGGACGTATAAGAGAATTTAAGTACCTTTATCTGCTCTTTTTTTCAAAAAATACAGTATTTAAATTGATTTTAACTGTGTGGAAGGAATATTAGCTGAACTGGAAGTTAGTCAGTGTTTGCTGAATTTTGTTATTTGCTAGTAATTACAGGTGTGGGGTAGTCACATTCTTTGATTTCCTGTCCTTGCCTATTTAAGTGGTACAGTGTGAAATATTTTCTGCTTAAAAGCTTTGCCCGGCTAAGAACTTGCTATATTCAACTGGACGTATAAGAGAATTTAAGTACCTTTATCTGCTCTTTTTTTCAAAAAATACAGTATTTAAATTGATTTTAACTGTGTGGAAGGAATATTAGCTGAACTGGAAGTTAGTCAGTGTTTGCTGAATTTTGTTATTTGCTAGTAATTACAGGTGTGGGGGTAGTCACATTCTTTGATTTCCTGTCCTTGCCTATTTAAGTGGTACAGTGTGAAATATTTTCTGCTTAAAAGCTTTATCCGCCTAAGAACTTGCTATATTCAACTGGACGTATAAAAGAATATAAGTACCTTTATCTGCTCTTTTTTTCAAAAAATACAGTATTTAAATTGATTTTAACTGTGTGGAAGGAATATTAGCTGAACTGGAAGTTAGTCAGTGTTTGCTGAATTTTGTTATTTGCTAGTAATTACAGGTGTGGGGGTAGTCACATTCTTTGATTTCCTGTCCTTGCCTATTTAAGTGGTACAGTGTGAAATATTTTCTGCTTAAAACCTCAGCTTTGGCCGGCTAAGAACTTGCTATATTCAACTGGACGTATAAGAGAATTTAAGTACCTTTATCTGCTCTTTTTTTCAAAAAATACAGTATTTAAATTGATTTTAACTGTGTGGAAGGAATATTAGCTGAACTGGAAGTTAGTCAGTGTTTGCTGAATTTTGTTATTTGCTAGTAATTACAGGTGTGGGGGTAGTCACATTCTTTGATTTCCTGTCCTTGCCTATTTAAGTGGTACAGTGTGAAATATTTTCTGCTTAAAACCTCAGCTTTGGCCGGCTAAGAACTTGCTATATTCAACTGGACGTATAAGAGAATTTAAGTACCTTTATCTGCTCTTTTTTTTCAAAAAATACAGTATTTAAATTGATTTTAACTGTGTGGAAGGAATATTAGCTGAACTGGAAGTTAGTCAGTGTTTGCTGAATTTTGTTATTTGCTAGTAATTACAGGTGTGGGGGTAGTCACATTCTTTGATTTCCTGTCCTTGCCTATTTAAGTGGTACAGTGTGAAATATTTTCTGCTTAAAACCTCAGCTTTGGCCGGCTAAGAACTTGCTATATTCAACTGGACGTATAAGAGAATTTAAGTACCTTTATCTGCTCTTTTTTTCAAAAAATACAGTATTTAAATTGATTTTAACTGTGTGGAAGGAATATTAGCTGAACTGGAAGTTAGTCAGTGTTTGCTGAATTTTGTTATTTGCTAGTAATTACAGGTGTGGGGGTAGTCACATTCTTTGATTTCCTGTCCTTGCCTATTTAAGTGGTACAGTGTGAAATATTTTCTGCTTAAAAGCTTTGGCCGGCTAAGAACTTGCTATATTCAACTGGACGTATAAGAGAATTTAAGTACCTTTATCTGCTCTTTTTTTCAAAAAATACAGTATTTAAATTGATTTTAACTGTGTGGAAGGAATATTAGCTGAACTGGAAGTTAGTCAGTGTTTGCTGAATTTTGTTATTTGCTAGTAATTACAGGTGTGGGGGTAGTCACATTCTTTGATTTCCTGTCCTTGCCTATTTAAGTGGTACAGTGTGAAATATTTTCTGCTTAAAAACCTCAGCTTTGGCCGGCTAAGAACTTGCTATATTCAACTGGACGTATAAGAGAATTTAAGTACCTTTATCTGCTCTTTTTTTTCAAAAAATACAGTATTTAAATTGATTTTAACTGTGTGGAAGGAATATTAGCTGAACTGGAAGTTAGTCAGTGTTTGCTGAATTTTGTTATTTGCTAGTAATTACAGGTGTGGGGGTAGTCACATTCTTTGATTTCCTGTCCTTGCCTATTTAAGTGGTACAGTGTGAAATATTTTCTGCTTAAAACCTCAGCTTTGGCCGGCTAAGAACTTGCTATATTCAACTGGACGTATAAGAGAATTTAAGTACCTTTATCTGCTCTTTTTTTCAAAAAATACAGTATTTAAATTGATTTTAACTGTGTGGAAGGAATATTAGCTGAACTGGAAGTTAGTCAGTGTTTGCTGAATTTTGTTATTTGCTAGTAATTACAGGTGTGGGGGTAGTCACATTCTTTGATTTCCTGTCCTTGCCTATTTAAGTGGTACAGTGTGAAATATTTTCTGCTTTAAAAACCTCAGCTTTGTCCGGCTAAGAACTTGCTATATTCAACTGGACGTATAAGAGAATTTAAGTACCTTTATCTGCTCTTTTTTTCAAAAAATACAGTATTTAAATTGATTTTAACTGTGTGGAAGGAATATTAGCTGAACTGGAAGTTAGTCAGTGTTTGCTGAATTTTGTTATTTGCTAGTAATTACAGGTGTGGGGGTAGTCACATTCTTTGATTTCCTGTCCTTGCCTATTTAAGTGGTACAGTGTGAAATATTTTCTGCTTAAAAGCTTTGCCCGGCTAAGAACTTGCTATATTCAACTGGACGTATAAGAGAATTTAAGTACCTTTATCTGCTCTTTTTTTCAAAAAATACAGTATTTAAATTGATTTTAACTGTGTGGAAGGAATATTAGCTGAACTGGAAGTTAGTCAGTGTTTGCTGAATTTTGTTATTTGCTAGTAATTACAGGTGTGGGGGTAGTCACATTCTTTGATTTCCTGTCCTTGCCTATTTAAGTGGTACAGTGTGAAATATTTTCTGCTTAAAAGCTTTGGCCGGCTAAGAACTTGCTATATTCAACTGGACGTATAAGAGAATTTAAGTACCTTTATCTGCTCTTTTTTTCAAAAAATACAGTATTTAAATTGATTTTAACTGTGTGGAAGGAATATTAGCTGAACTGGAAGTTAGTCAGTGTTTGCTGAATTTTGTTATTTGCTAGTAATTACAGGTGTGGGGGTAGTCACATTCTTTGATTTCCTGTCCTTGCCTATTTAAGTGGTACAGTGTGAAATATTTTCTGCTTAAACCTCAGCTTTGGCCGGCTAAGAACTTGCTATATTCAACTGGACGTATAAGAGAATTTAAGTACCTTTATCTGCTCTTTTTTTTCAAAAAATACAGTATTTAAATTGATTTTAACTGTGTGGAAGGAATATTAGCTGAACTGGAAGTTAGTCAGTGTTTGCTGAATTTTGTTATTTGCTAGTAATTACAGGTGTGGGGGTAGTCACATTCTTTGATTTCCTGTCCTTGCCTATTTAAGTGGTACAGTGTGAAATATTTTCTGCTTAAAAACCTCAGCTTTGGCCGGCTAAGAACTTGCTATATTCAACTGGACGTATAAGAGAATTTAAGTACCTTTATCTGCTCTTTTTTTTCAAAAAATACAGTATTTAAATTGATTTTAACTGTGTGGAAGGAATATTAGCTGAACTGGAAGTTAGTCAGTGTTTGCTGAATTTTGTTATTTGCTAGTAATTACAGGTGTGGGGGTAGTCACATTCTTTGATTTCCTGTCCTTGCCTATTTAAGTGGTACAGTGTGAAATATTTTCTGCTTAAATCCTCAGCTTTGGCCGGCTAAGAACTTGCTATATCCAACTGGACGTATAAGAGAATTTAAGTCCCTTTAGCTGGTCTTTTTTTCAAAAAATACAGTATTTAAATTGATTTTAACTGTGTGGAAGGAATATTAGCTGAACTGGAAGTTAGTCAGTGTTTGCTGAATTTTGTTATTTGCTAGTAATTACAGGTGTGGGGGTAGTCACATTCTTTGATTTCCTGTCCTTGCCTATTTAAGTGGTACAGTGTGAAATATTTTCTGCTTAAAACCTCAGCTTTGGCCGGCTAAGAACTTGCTATATTCAACTGGACGTATAAGAGAATTTAAGTACCTTTATCTGCTCTTTTTTTTCCAAAAAATACAGTATTTAAATTGATTTTAACTGTGTGGAAGGAATATTAGCTGAACTGGAAGTTAGTCAGTGTTTGCTGAATTTTGTTATTTGCTAGTAATTACAGGTGTGGGGGTAGTCACATTCTTTGATTTCCTGTCCTTGCCTATTTAAGTGGTACAGTGTGAAATATTTTCTGCTTAAAAGCTTTGCCCCGGCTAAGAACTTGCTATATTCAACTGGACGTATAAGAGAATTTAAGTACCTTTATCTGCTCTTTTTTTCAAAAAAATACAGTATTTAAATTGATTTTAACTGTGTGGAAGGAATATTAGCTGAACTGGAAGTTAGTCAGTGTTTGCTGAATTTTGTTATATGCTAGTAATTACAGGTGTGGGGGTAGTCACATTCTTTGATTTCCTGTCCTTGCCTATTTAAGTGGTACAGTGTGAAATATTTTCTGCTTAAAAACCTCAGCTTTGGCCGGCTAAGAACTTGCTATATTCAACTGGACGTATAAGAGAATTTAAGTACCTTTATCTGCTCTTTATTTTCAGAAAATACAGTATTTAAATTGATTTTAACTGTGTGGAAGGAATATTAGCTGAACTGGAAGTTAGTCAGTGTTTGCTGAATTTTGTTATTTGCTAGTAATTACAGGTGTGGGGGTAGTCACATTCTTTGATTTCCTGTCCTTGCCTATTTAAGTGGTACAGTGTGAAATATTTTCTGCTTAAAACCTCAGCTTTGGCCGGCTAAGAACTTGCTATATTCAACTGGACGTATAAGAGAATTTAAGTACCTTTATCTGCTCTTTTTTTCAAAAAATACAGTATTTAAATTGATTTTAACTGTGTGGAAGGAATATTAGCTGAACTGGAAGTTAGTCAGTGTTTGCTGAATTTTGTTATTTGCTAGTAATTACAGGTGTGGGGGTAGTCACATTCTTTGATTTCCTGTCCTTGCCTATTTAAGTGGTACAGTGTGAAATATTTTCTGCTTAAAAACCTCAGCTTTGGCCGGCTAAGAACTTGCTATATTCAACTGGACGTATAAGAGAATTTAAGTACCTTTATCTGCTCTTTTTTTTCAAAAAATACAGTATTTAAATTGATTTTAACTGTGTGGAAGGAATATTAGCTGAACTGGAAGTTAGTCAGTGTTTGCTGAATTTTGTTATTTGCTAGTAATTACAGGTGTGGGGGTAGTCACATTCTTTGATTTCCTGTCCTTGCCTATTTAAGTGGTACAGTGTGAAATATTTTCTGCTTAAAAACCTCAGCTTTGGCCGGCTAAGAACTTGCTATATTCAACTGGACGTATAAGAGAATTTAAGTACCTTTATCTGCTCTTTTTTTTCAAAAAATACAGTATTTAAATTGATTTTAACTGTGTGGAAGGAATATTAGCTGAACTGGAAGTTAGTCAGTGTTTGCTGAATTTTGTTATTTGCTAGTAATTACAGGTGTGGGGGTAGTCACATTCTTTGATTTCCTGTCCTTGCCTATTTAAGTGGTACAGTGTGAAATATTTTCTGCTTAAAACCTCAGCTTTGGCCGGCTAAGAACTTGCTATATTCAACTGGACGTATAAGAGAATTTAAGTACCTTTATCTGCTCTTTTTTTTCAAAAAATACAGTATTTAAATTGATTTTAACTGTGTGGAAGGAATATTAGCTGAACTGGAAGTTAGTCAGTGTTTGCTGAATTTTGTTATTTGCTAGTAATTACAGGTGTGGGGGTAGTCACATTCTTTGATTTCCTGTCCTTGCCTATTTAAGTGGTACAGTGTGAAATATTTTCTGCTTAAAAACCTCAGCTTTGGCCGGCTAAGAACTTGCTATATTCAACTGGACGTATAAGAGAATTTAAGTACCTTTATCTGCTCTTTTTTTCAAAAAATACAGTATTTAAATTGATTTTAACTGTGTGGAAGGAATATTAGCTGAACTGGAAGTTAGTCAGTGTTTGCTGAATTTTGTTATTTGCTAGTAATTACAGGTGTGGGGGTAGTCACATTCTTTGATTTCCTGTCCTTGCCTATTTAAGTGGTACAGTGTGAAATATTTTCTGCTTAAAACCTCAGCTTTGGCCGGCTAAGAACTTGCTATATTCAACTGGACGTATAAGAGAATTTAAGTACCTTTATCTGCTCTTTTTTTCAAAAAATACAGTATTTAAATTGATTTTAACTGTGTGGAAGGAATATTAGCTGAACTGGAAGTTAGTCAGTGTTTGCTGAATTTTGTTATTTGCTAGTAATTACAGGTGTGGGGCAGTCACATTCTTTGATTTCCTGTCCTTGCCTATTTAAGTGGTACAGTGTGAAATATTTTCTGCTTAAAAACCTCAGCTTTGGCCGGCTAAGAACTTGCTATATTCAACTGGACGTATAAGAGAATTTAAGTACCTTTATCTGCTCTTTTTTTCAAAAAATACAGTATTTAAATTGATTTTAACTGTGTGGAAGGAATATTAGCTGAACTGGAAGTTAGTCAGTGTTTGCTGAATTTTGTTATTTGCTAGTAATTACAGGTGTGGGGTAGTCACATTCTTTGATTTCCTGTCCTTGCCTATTTAAGTGGTACAGTGTGAAATATTTTCTGCTTAAAAGCTTTGGCCGGCTAAGAACTTGCTATATTCAACTGGACGTATAAGAGAATTTAAGTACCTTTATCTGCTCTTTTTTTTCAAAAAATACAGTATTTAAATTGATTTTAACTGTGTGGAAGGAATATTAGCTGAACTGGAAGTTAGTCAGTGTTTGCTGAATTTTGTTATTTGCTAGTAATTACAGGTGTGGGGGTAGTCACATTCTTTGATTTCCTGTCCTTGCCTATTTAAGTGGTACAGTGTGAAATATTTTCTGCTTAAAAACCTCAGCTTTGGCCGGCTAAGAACTTGCTATATTCAACTGGACGTATAAGAGAATTTAAGTACCTTTATCTGCTCTTTTTTTCAAAAAATACAGTATTTAAATTGATTTTAACTGTGTGGAAGGAATATTAGCTGAACTGGAAGTTAGTCAGTGTTTGCTGAATTTTGTTATTTGCTAGTAATTACAGGTGTGGGGGTAGTCACATTCTTTGATTTCCTGTCCTTGCCTATTTAAGTGGTACAGTGTGAAATATTTTCTGCTTAAAAACCTCAGCTTTGGCCGGCTAAGAACTTGCTATATTCAACTGGACGTATAAGAGAATTTAAGTACCTTTATCTGCTCTTTTTTTCAAAAAATACAGTATTTAAATTGATTTTAACTGTGTGGAAGGAATATTAGCTGAACTGGAAGTTAGTCAGTGTTTGCTGAATTTTGTTATTTGCTAGTAATTACAGGTGTGGGGGTAGTCACATTCTTTGATTTCCTGTCCTTGCCTATTTAAGTGGTACAGTGTGAAATATTTTCTGCTTAAAAACCTCAGCTTTGGCCGGCTAAGAACTTGCTATATTCAACTGGACGTATAAGAGAATTTAAGTACCTTTATCTGCTCTTTTTTTTCAAAAAATACAGTATTTAAATTGATTTTAACTGTGTGGAAGGAATATTAGCTGAACTGGAAGTTAGTCAGTGTTTGCTGAATTTTGTTATTTGCTAGTAATTACAGGTGTGGGGTAGTCACATTCTTTGATTTCCTGTCCTTGCCTATTTAAGTGGTACAGTGTGAAATATTTTCTGCTTAAAAACCTCAGCTTTGGCCGGCTAAGAACTTGCTATATTCAACTGGACGTATAAGAGAATTTAAGTACCTTTATCTGCTCTTTTTTTTCAAAAAATACAGTATTTAAATTGATTTTAACTGTGTGGAAGGAATATTAGCTGAACTGGAAGTTAGTCAGTGTTTGCTGAATTTTGTTATTTGCTAGTAATTACAGGTGTGGGGGTAGTCACATTCTTTGATTTCCTGTCCTTGCCTATTTAAGTGGTACAGTGTGAAATATTTTCTGCTTAAAAACCTCAGCTTTGGCCGGCTAAGAACTTGCTATATTCAACTGGACGTATAAGAGAATTTAAGTACCTTTATCTGCTCTTTTTTTTCAAAAAATACAGTATTTAAATTGATTTTAACTGTGTGGAAGGAATATTAGCTGAACTGGAAGTTAGTCAGTGTTTGCTGAATTTTGTTATTTGCTAGTAATTACAGGTGTGGGGGTAGTCACATTCTTTGATTTCCTGTCCTTGCCTATTTAAGTGGTACAGTGTGAAATATTTTCTGCTTAAAACCTCAGCTTTGGCCGGCTAAGAACTTGCTATATTCAACTGGACGTATAAGAGAATTTAAGTACCTTTATCTGCTCTTTTTTTTCAAAAAATACAGTATTTAAATTGATTTTAACTGTGTGGAAGGAATATTAGCTGAACTGGAAGTTAGTCAGTGTTTGCTGAATTTTGTTATTTGCTAGTAATTACAGGTGTGGGGGTAGTCACATTCTTTGATTTCCTGTCCTTGCTTATTTAAGTGGTACAGTGTGAAATATTTTCTGCTTAAAACCTCAGCTTTGGCCGGCTAAGAACTTGCTATATTCAACTGGACGTATAAGAGAATTTAAGTACCTTTATCTGTTCTTTTTTTCAAAAAATACAGTATTTAAATTGATTTTAACTGTGTGGAAGGAATATTAGCTGAACTGGAAGTTAATCAGTGTTTGCTGAATTTTGTTATTTGCTAGTAATTACAGGTGTGGGGTAGTCACATTCTTTGATTTCCTGTCCTTGCCTATTTAAGTGGTACAGTGTGAAATATTTTCTGCTTAAAAACCTCAGCTTTGGCCGGCTAAGAACTTGCTATATTCAACTGGACGTATAAGAGAATTTAAGTACCTTTATCTGCTCTTTTTTTCAAAAAAATACAGTATTTAAATTGATTTTAACTGTGTGGAAGGAATATTAGCTGAACTGGAAGTTAGTCAGTTTTTGCTGAATTTTGTTATTTGCTAGTAATTACAGGTGTGGGGTAGTCACATTCTTTGATTTCCTGTCCTTGCCTATTTAAGTGGTACAGTGTGAAATATTTTCTGCTAAAAACCTCAGCTTTGGCCGGCTAAGAACTTGCTATATTCAACTGGACGTATAAGAGAATTTAAGTACCTTTATCTGCTCTTTTTTTGTCAAAAAATACAGTATTTAAATTGATTTTAACTGTGTGGAAGGAATATTAGCTGAACTGGAAGTTAGTCAGTGTTTGCTGAATTTTGTTATTTGCTAGTAATTACAGGTGTGGGGTAGTCACATTCTTTGATTTCCTGTCCTTGCCTATTTAAGTGGTACAGTGTGAAATATTTTCTGCTTAAATCCTCAGCTTTGGCCGGCTAAGAACTTGCTATATTCAACTGGACGTATAAGAGAATTTAAGTACCTTTATCTGCTCGTTTTTTCAAAAAATACAGTATTTAAATTGATTTTAACTGTGTGGAAGGAATATTAGCTGAACTGGAAGTTAGTCAGTGTTTGCTGAATTTTGTTATTTGCTAGTAATTACAGGTGTGGGGGTAGTCACATTCTTTGATTTCCTGTCCTTGCCTATTTAAGTGGTACAGTGTGAAATATTTTCTGCTTAAAACCTCAGCTTTGGCCGGCTAAGAACTTGCTATATTCAACTGGACGTATAAGAGAATTTAAGTACCTTTATCTGCTCTTTTTTTTCAAAAAATACAGTATTTAAATTGATTTTAACTGTGTGGAAGGAATATTAGCTGAACTGGAAGTTAGTCAGTGTTTGCTGAATTTTGTTATTTGCTAGTAATTACAGGTGTGGGGTAGTCACATTCTTTGATTTCCTGTCCTTGCCTATTTAAGTGGTACAGTGTGAAATATTTTCTGCTTAAATCAGCTTTGGCCGGCTAAGAACTTGCTATATTCAACTGGACGTATAAGAGAATTTAAGTACCTTTATCTGCTCTTTTTTTTCAAAAAATACAGTATTTAAATTGATTTTAACTGTGTGGAAGGAATATTAGCTGAACTGGAAGTTAGTCAGTGTTTGCTGAATTTTGTTATTTGCTAGTAATTACAGGTGTGGGGTAGTCACATTCTTTGATTTCCTGTCCTTGCCTATTTAAGTGGTACAGTGTGAAATATTTTCTGCTTAAAACCTCAGCTTTGGCCGGCTAAGAACTTGCTATATTCAACTGGACGTATAAGAGAATTTAAGTACCTTTATCTGCTCTTTTTTTTCAAAAAATACAGTATTTAAATTGATTTTAACTGTGTGGAAGGAATATTAGCTGAACTGGAAGTTAGTCAGTGTTTGCTGAATTTTGTTATTTGCTAGTAATTACAGGTGTGGGGTAGTCACATTCTTTGATTTCCTGTCCTTGCCTATTTAAGTGGTACAGTGTGAAATATTTTCTGCTTAAAAACCTCAGCTTTGGCCGGCTAAGAACTTGCTATATTCAACTGGACGTATAAGAGAATTTAAGTACCTTTATCTGCTCTTTTTTTTCAAAAAATACAGTATTTAAATTGATTTTAACTGTGTGGAAGGAATATTAGCTGAACTGGAAGTTAGTCAGTGTTTGCTGAATTTTGTTATTTGCTAGTAATTACAGGTGTGGGGGTAGTCACATTCTTTGATTTCCTGTCCTTGCCTATTTAAGTGGTACAGTGTGAAATATTTTCTGCTTAAAACCTCAGCTTTGGCCGGCTAAGAACTTGCTATATTCAACTGGACGTATAAGAGAATTTAAGTACCTTTATCTGCTCTTTTTTTTCAAAAAATACAGTATTTAAATTGATTTTAACTGTGTGGAAGGAATATTAGCTGAACTGGAAGTTAGTCAGTGTTTGCTGAATTTTGTTATTTGCTAGTAATTACAGGTGTGGGGTAGTCACATTCTTTGATTTCCTGTCCTTGCCTATTTAAGTGGTACAGTGTGAAATATTTTCTGCTTAAAAACCTCAGCTTTGGCCGGCTAAGAACTTGCTATATTCAACTGGACGTATAAGAGAATTTAAGTACCTTTATCTGCTCTTTTTTTCAAAAAATACAGTATTTAAATTGATTTTAACTGTGTGGAAGGAATATTAGCTGAACTGGAAGTTAGTCAGTGTTTGCTGAATTTTGTTATTTGCTAGTAATTACAGGTGTGGGGGTAGTCACATTCTTTGATTTCCTGTCCTTGCCTATTTAAGTGGTACAGTGTGAAATATTTTCTGCTTAAAAACCTCAGCTTTGGCCGGCTAAGAACTTGCTATATTCAACTGGACGTATAAGAGAATTTAAGTACCTTTATCTGCTCTTTTTTTTCAAAAAATACAGTATTTAAATTGATTTTAACTGTGTGGAAGGAATATTAGCTGAACTGGAAGTTAGTCAGTGTTTGCTGAATTTTGTTATTTGCTAGTAATTACAGGTGTGGGGGTAGTCACATTCTTTGATTTCCTGTCCTTGCCTATTTAAGTGGTACAGTGTGAAATATTTTCTGCTTAAAAACCTCAGCTTTGGCCGGCTAAGAACTTGCTATATTCAACTGGACGTATAAGAGAATTTAAGTACCTTTATCTGCTCTTTTTTTTCAAAAAATACAGTATTTAAATTGATTTTAACTGTGTGGAAGGAATATTAGCTGAACTGGAAGTTAGTCAGTGTTTGCTGAATTTTGTTATTTGCTAGTAATTACAGGTGTGGGGGTAGTCACATTCTTTGATTTCCTGTCCTTGCCTATTTAAGTGGTACAGTGTGAAATATTTTCTGCTTAAAACCTCAGCTTTGGCCGGCTAAGAACTTGCTATATTCAACTGGACGTATAAGAGAATTTAAGTACCTTTATCTGCTCTTTTTTTTCAAAAAATACAGTATTTAAATTGATTTTAACTGTGTGGAAGGAATATTAGCTGAACTGGAAGTTAGTCAGTGTTTGCTGAATTTTGTTATTTGCTAGTAATTACAGGTGTGGGGGTAGTCACATTCTTTGATTTCCTGTCCTTGCCTATTTAAGTGGTACAGTGTGAAATATTTTCTGCTTAAAACCTCAGCTTTGGCCGGCTAAGAACTTGCTATATTCAACTGGACGTATAAGAGAATTTAAGTACCTTTATCTGCTCTTTTTTTCAAAAAATACAGTATTTAAATTGATTTTAACTGTGTGGAAGGAATATTAGCTGAACTGGAAGTTAGTCAGTGTTTGCTGAATTTTGTTATTTGCTAGTAATTACAGGTGTGGGGGTAGTCACATTCTTTGATTTCCTGTCCTTGCCTATTTAAGTGGTACAGTGTGAAATATTTTCTGCTTAAAAACCTCAGCTTTGGCCGGCTAAGAACTTGCTATATTCAACTGGACGTATAAGAGAATTTAAGTACCTTTATCTGCTCTTTTTTTTCAAAAAATACAGTATTTAAATTGATTTTAACTGTGTGGAAGGAATATTAGCTGAACTGGAAGTTAGTCAGTGTTTGCTGAATTTTGTTATTTGCTAGTAATTACAGGTGTGGGGGTAGTCACATTCTTTGATTTCCTGTCCTTGCCTATTTAAGTGGTACAGTGTGAAATATTTTCTGCTTAAAACCTCAGCTTTGGCCGGCTAAGAACTTGCTATATTCAACTGGACGTATAAGAGAATTTAAGTACCTTTATCTGCTCTTTTTTTCAAAAAATACAGTATTTAAATTGATTTTAACTGTGTGGAAGGAATATTAGCTGAACTGGAAGTTAGTCAGTGTTTGCTGAATTTTGTTATTTGCTAGTAATTACAGGTGTGGGGGTAGTCACATTCTTTGATTTCCTGTCCTTGCCTATTTAAGTGGTACAGTGTGAAATATTTTCTGCTTAAATAGCTTTGGCCGGCTAAGAACTTGCTATATTCAACTGGACGTATAAGAGAATTTAAGTACCTTTATCTGCTCTTTTTTTTCAAAAAATACAGTATTTAAATTGATTTTAACTGTGTGGAAGGAATATTAGCTGAACTGGAAGTTAGTCAGTGTTTGCTGAATTTTGTTATTTGCTAGTAATTACAGGTGTGGGGGTAGTCACATTCTTTGATTTCCTGTCCTTGCCTATTTAAGTGGTACAGTGTGAAATATTTTCTGCTTAAAAGCTTTTACCGGCTACGAACTTGCTATATTCAACTGGACGTATAAGAGAATTTAAGTACCTTTATCTGCTCTTTTTTTTCAAAAAATACAGTATTTAAATTGATTTTAACTGTGTGGAAGGAATATTAGCTGAACTGGAAGTTAGTCAGTGTTTGCTGAATTTTGTTATTTGCTAGTAATTACAGGTGTGGGGGTAGTCACATTCTTTGATTTCCTGTCCTTGCCTATTTAAGTGGTACAGTGTGAAATATTTTCTGCTTAAAAACCTCAGCTTTGGCCGGCTAAGAACTTGCTATATTCAACTGGACGTATAAGAGAATTTAAGTACCTTTATCTGCTCTTTTTTTTCAAAAAATACAGTATTTAAATTGATTTTAACTGTGTGGAAGGAATATTAGCTGAACTGGAAGTTAGTCAGTGTTTGCTGAATTTTGTTATTTGCTAGTAATTACAGGTGTGGGGTAGTCACATTCTTTGATTTCCTGTCCTTGCCTATTTAAGTGGTACAGTGTGAAATATTTTCTGCTTAAAAACCTCAGCTTTGGCCGGCTAAGAACTTGCTATATTCAACTGGACGTATAAGAGAATTTAAGTACCTTTATCTGCTCTTTTTTTCAAAAAATACAGTATTTAAATTGATTTTAACTGTGTGGAAGGAATATTAGCTGAACTGGAAGTTAGTCAGTGTTTGCTGAATTTTGTTATTTGCTAGTAATTACAGGTGTGGGGTAGTCACATTCTTTGATTTCCTGTCCTTGCCTATTTAAGTGGTACAGTGTGAAATATTTTCTGCTTAAAAGCTTTGGCCGGCTAAGAACTTGCTATATTCAACTGGACGTATAAGAGAATTTAAGTACCTTTATCTGCTCTTTTTTTTCAAAAAATACAGTATTTAAATTGATTTTAACTGTGTGGAAGGAATATTAGCTGAACTGGAAGTTAGTCAGTGTTTGCTGAATTTTGTTATTTGCTAGTAATTACAGGTGTGGGGGTAGTCACATTCTTTGATTTCCTGTCCTTGCCTATTTAAGTGGTACAGTGTGAAATATTTTCTGCTTAAAAACCTCAGCTTTGGCCGGCTAAGAACTTGCTATATTCAACTGGACGTATAAGAGAATTTAAGTACCTTTATCTGCTCTTTTTTTTCAAAAAATACAGTATTTAAATTGATTTTAACTGTGTGGAAGGAATATTAGCTGAACTGGAAGTTAGTCAGTGTTTGCTGAATTTTGTTATTTGCTAGTAATTACAGGTGTGGGGGTAGTCACATTCTTTGATTTCCTGTCCTTGCCTATTTAAGTGGTACAGTGTGAAATATTTTCTGCTTAAAAACCTCAGCTTTGGCCGGCTAAGAACTTGCTATATTCAACTGGACGTATAAGAGAATTTAAGTACCTTTATCTGCTCTTTTTTTTCAAAAAATACAGTATTTAAATTGATTTTAACTGTGTGGAAGGAATATTAGCTGAACTGGAAGTTAGTCAGTGTTTGCTGAATTTTGTTATTTGCTAGTAATTACAGGTGTGGGGGTAGTCACATTCTTTGATTTCCTGTCCTTGCCTATTTAAGTGGTACAGTGTGAAATATTTTCTGCTTAAAAACCTCAGCTTTGGCCGGCTAAGAACTTGCTATATTCAACTGGACGTATAAGAGAATTTAAGTACCTTTATCTGCTCTTTTTTTTCAAAAAATACAGTATTTAAATTGATTTTAACTGTGTGGAAGGAATATTAGCTGAACTGGAAGTTAGTCAGTGTTTGCTGAATTTTGTTATTTGCTAGTAATTACAGGTGTGGGGGTAGTCACATTCTTTGATTTCCTGTCCTTGCCTATTTAAGTGGTACAGTGTGAAATATTTTCTGCTTAAAACCTCAGCTTTGGCCGGCTAAGAACTTGCTATATTCAACTGGACGTATAAGAGAATTTAAGTACCTTTATCTGCTCTTTTTTTTCAAAAAATACAGTATTTAAATTGATTTTAACTGTGTGGAAGGAATATTAGCTGAACTGGAAGTTAGTCAGTGTTTGCTGAATTTTGTTATTTGCTAGTAATTACAGGTGTGGGGGTAGTCACATTCTTTGATTTCCTGTCCTTGCCTATTTAAGTGGTACAGTGTGAAATATTTTCTGCTTAAAAGCTTTGTCCGGCTAAGAACTTGCTATATTCAACTGGACGTATAAGAGAATTTAAGTACCTTTATCTGCTCTTTTTTTCAAAAAATACAGTATTTAAATTGATTTTAACTGTGTGGAAGGAATATTAGCTGAACTGGAAGTTAGTCAGTGTTTGCTGAATTTTGTTATTTGCTAGTAATTACAGGTGTGGGGGTAGTCACATTCTTTGATTTCCTGTCCTTGCCTATTTAAGTGGTACAGTGTGAAATATTTTCTGCTTAAAAGCTTTGGCCGGCTAAGAACTTGCTATATTCAACTGGACGTATAAGAGAATTTAAGTACCTTTATCTGCTCTTTTTTTCAAAAAATACAGTATTTAAATTGATTTTAACTGTGTGGAAGGAATATTAGCTGAACTGGAAGTTAGTCAGTGTTTGCTGAATTTTGTTATTTGCTAGTAATTACAGGTGTGGGGGTAGTCACATTCTTTGATTTCCTGTCCTTGCCTATTTAAGTGGTACAGTGTGAAATATTTTCTGCTTAAAACCTCAGCTTTGGCCGGCTAAGAACTTGCTATATTCAACTGGACGTATAAGAGAATTTAAGTACCTTTATCTGCTCTTTTTTTTCAAAAAATACAGTATTTAAATTGATTTTAACTGTGTGGAAGGAATATTAGCTGAACTGGAAGTTAGTCAGTGTTTGCTGAATTTTGTTATTTGCTAGTAATTACAGGTGTGGGGGTAGTCACATTCTTTGATTTCCTGTCCTTGCCTATTTAAGTGGTACAGTGTGAAATATTTTCTGCTTAAACCTCAGCTTTGGCCGGCTAAGAACTTGCTATATTCAACTGGACGTATAAGAGAATTTAAGTACCTTTATCTGCTCTTTTTTTTCAAAAAATACAGTATTTAAATTGATTTTAACTGTGTGGAAGGAATATTAGCTGAACTGGAAGTTAGTCAGTGTTTGCTGAATTTTGTTATTTGCTAGTAATTACAGGTGTGGGGGTAGTCACATTCTTTGATTTCCTGTCCTTGCCTATTTAAGTGGTACAGTGTGAAATATTTTCTGCTTAAAAGCTTTGGCCGGCTAAGAACTTGCTATATTCAACTGGACGTATAAGAGAATTTAAGTACCTTTATCTGCTCTTTTTTTTCAAAAAATACAGTATTTAAATTGATTTTAACTGTGTGGAAGGAATATTAGCTGAACTGGAAGTTAGTCAGTGTTTGCTGAATTTTGTTATTTGCTAGTAATTACAGGTGTGGGGGTAGTCACATTCTTTGATTTCCTGTCCTTGCCTATTTAAGTGGTACAGTGTGAAATATTTTCTGCTTAAAACCTCAGCTTTGACCGGCTAAGAACTTGCTATATTCAACTGGACGTATAAGAGAATTTAAGTACCTTTATCTGCTCTTTTTTTCAAAAAATACAGTATTTAAATTGATTTTAACTGTGTGGAAGGAATATTAGCTGAACTGGAAGTTAGTCAGTGTTTGCTGAATTTTGTTATTTGCTAGTAATTACAGGTGTGGGGGTAGTCACATTCTTTGATTTCCTGTCCTTGCCTATTTAAGTGGTACAGTGTGAAATATTTTCTGCTTAAAAACCTCAGCTTTGGCCGGCTAAGAACTTGCTATATTCAACTGGACGTATAAGAGAATTTAAGTACCTTTATCTGCTCTTTTTTTTCAAAAAATACAGTATTTAAATTGATTTTAACTGTGTGGAAGGAATATTAGCTGAACTGGAAGTTAGTCAGTGTTTGCTGAATTTTGTTATTTGCTAGTAATTACAGGTGTGGGGTAGTCACATTCTTTGATTTCCTGTCCTTGCCTATTTAAGTGGTACAGTGTGAAATATTTTCTGCTTAAAACCTCAGCTTTGGCCGGCTAAGAACTTGCTATATTCAACTGGACGTATAAGAGAATTTAAGTACCTTTATCTGCTCTTTTTTTCAAAAAATACAGTATTTAAATTGATTTTAACTGTGTGGAAGGAATATTAGCTGAACTGGAAGTTAGTCAGTGTTTGCTGAATTTTGTTATTTGCTAGTAATTACAGGTGTGGGGTAGTCACATTCTTTGATTTCCTGTCCTTGCCTATTTAAGTGGTACAGTGTGAAATATTTTCTGCTTAAAAGCTTTGGCCGGCTAAGAACTTGCTATATTCAACTGGACGTATAAGAGAATTTAAGTACCTTTATCTGCTCTTTTTTTTCAAAAAATACAGTATTTAAATTGATTTTAACTGTGTGGAAGGAATATTAGCTGAACTGGAAGTTAGTCAGTGTTTGCTGAATTTTGTTATTTGCTAGTAATTACAGGTGTGGGGGTAGTCACATTCTTTGATTTCCTGTCCTTGCCTATTTAAGTGGTACAGTGTGAAATATTTTCTGCTTAAAACCTCAGCTTTGGCCGGCTAAGAACTTGCTATATTCAACTGGACGTATAAGAGAATTTAAGTACCTTTATCTGCTCTTTTTTTTCAAAAAATACAGTATTTAAATTGATTTTAACTGTGTGGAAGGAATATTAGCTGAACTGGAAGTTAGTCAGTGTTTGCTGAATTTTGTTATTTGCTAGTAATTACAGGTGTGGGGTAGTCACATTCTTTGATTTCCTGTCCTTGCCTATTTATGTGGTACAGTGTGAAATATTTTCTGCTTAAAACCTCAGCTTTGGCCGGCTAAGAACTTGCTATATTCAACTGGACGTATAAGAGAATTTAAGTACCTTTATCTGCTCTTTTTTTTCAAAAAATACAGTATTTAAATTGATTTTAACTGTGTGGAAGGAATATTAGCTGAACTGGAAGTTAGTCAGTGTTTGCTGAATTTTGTTATTTGCTAGTAATTACAGGTGTGGGGGTAGTCACATTCTTTGATTTCCTGTCCTTGCCTATTTAAGTGGTACAGTGTGAAATATTTTCTGCTTAAAACCTCAGCTTTGGCCGGCTAAGAACTTGCTATATTCAACTGGACGTATAAGAGAATTTAAGTACCTTTATCTGCTCTTTTTTTTCAAAAAATACAGTATTTAAATTGATTTTAACTGTGTGGAAGGAATATTAGCTGAACTGGAAGTTAGTCAGTGTTTGCTGAATTTTGTTATTTGCTAGTAATTACAGGTGTCTGGGGTAGTCATATTCTTTGATTTCCTGTCCTTGCCTATTTAAGTGGTACAGTGTGAAATATTTTCTGCTTAAAACCTCAGCTTTGGCCGGCTAAGAACTTGCTATATTCAACTGGACGTATAAGAGAATTTAAGTACCTTTATCTGCTCGTTTTTTCAAAAAATACAGTATTTAAATTGATTTTAACTGTGTGGAAGGAATATTAGCTGAACTGGAAGTTAGTCAGTGTTTGCTGAATTTTGTTATTTGCTAGTAATTACAGGTGTGGGGTAGTCACATTCTTTGATTTCCAGTCCTTGCCTATTTATTTGGTACAGCGTGAAATATTTTCTGCTTAAAACCTCAGCTTTGGCCGGCTAAGAACTTGCTATATTCAACTGGACGTATAAGAGAATTTAAGTACCTTTATCTGCTCTTTTACTTTTAAAAAATACAGTATTTAAATTGATTTTAACTGTGTGGAAGGAATATTAGCTGAACTGGAAGTTAGTCAGTTTTTGCTGAATTTTGTTATTTGCTAGTAATTACAGGTGTGGGGTAGTCACATTCTTTGATTTCCTGTCCTTGCCTATTTAAGTGGTACAGTGTGAAATATTTTCTGCTTAAAAGCTTTGGCCGGCTAAGAACTTGCTATATTCAACTGGACGTATAAGAGAATTTAAGTACCTTTATCTGCTCTTTTTTTGTCAAAAAATACAGTATTTAAATTGATTTTAACTGTGTGGAAGGAATATTAGCTGAACTGGAAGTTAGTCAGTGTTTGCTGAATTTTGTTATTTGCTAGTAATTACAGGTGTGGGGGTAGTCACATTCTTTGATTTCCTGTCCTTGCCTATTTAAGTGGTACAGTGTGAAATATTTTCTGCTTAAAACCTCAGCTTTGGCCGGCTAAGAACTTGCTATATTCAACTGGACGTATAAGAGAATTTAAGTACCTTTATCTGCTCTTTTTTTCCCCCAAAAAATACAGTATTTAAATTGATTTTAACTGTGTGGAAGGAATATTAGCTGAACTGGAAGTTAGTCAGTGTTTGCTGAATTTTGTTATTTGCTAGTAATTACAGGTGTGGGGTAGTCACATTCTTTGATTTCCTGTCCTTGCCTATTTAAGTGGTACAGTGTGAAATATTTTCTGCTTAAAAACCTCAGCTTTGGCCGGCTAAGAACTTGCTATATTCAACTGGACGTATAAGAGAATTTAAGTACCTTTATCTGCTCTTTTTTTTCAAAAAAATACAGTATTTAAATTGATTTTAACTGTGTGGAAGGAATATTAGCTGAACTGGAAGTTAGTCAGTGTTTGCTGAATTTTGTTATTTGCTAGTAATTACAGGTGTGGGGGTAGTCACATTCTTTGATTTCCTGTCCTTGCCTATTTAAGTGGTACAGTGTGAAATATTTTCTGCTTAAAACCTCAGCTTTGGCCGGCTAAGAACTTGCTATATTCAACTGGACGTATAAGAGAATTTAAGTACCTTTATCTGCTCTTTTTTTTCAAAAAATACAGTATTTAAATTGATTTTAACTGTGTGGAAGGAATATTAGCTGAACTGGAAGTTAGTCAGTGTTTGCTGAATTTTGTTATTTGCTAGTAATTACAGGTGTGGGGGTAGTCACATTCTTTGATTTCCTGTCCTTGCCTATTTAAGTGGTACAGTGTGAAATATTTTCTGCTTAAAACCTCAGCTTTGGCCGGCTAAGAACTTGCTATATTCAACTGGACGTATAAGAGAATTTAAGTACCTTTATCTGCTCTTTTTTTTCAAAAAATACAGTATTTAAATTGATTTTAACTGTGTGGAAGGAATATTAGCTGAACTGGAAGTTAGTCAGTGTTTGCTGAATTTTGTTTTTTGCTAGTAATTACAGGTGTGTGGGGTAGTCACATTCTTTGATCTCCTGTCCTTGCCTATTTAAGTGGTACAGTGTGAAATATTTTCTGCTTAAAAACCTCAGCTTTGGCCGGCTAAGAACTTGCTATATTCAACTGGACGTATAAGAGAATTTAAGTACCTTTATCTGCTCTTTTTTTTCAAAAAATACAGTATTTAAATTGATTTTAACTGTGTGGAAGGAATATTAGCTGAACTGGAAGTTAGTCAGTGTTTGCTGAATTTTGTTATTTGCTAGTAATTACAGGTGTGGGGTAGTCACATTCTTTGATTTCCTGTCCTTGCCTATTTAAGTGGTACAGTGTGAAATATTTTCTGCTTAAAAACCTCAGCTTTGGCCGGCTAAGAACTTGCTATATTCAACTGGACGTATAAGAGAATTTAAGTACCTTTATCTGCTCTTTTTTTCAAAAAATACAGTATTTAAATTGATTTTAACTGTGTGGAAGGAATATTAGCTGAACTGGAAGTTAGTCAGTGTTTGCTGAATTTTGTTATTTGCTAGTAATTACAGGTGTGGGGTAGTCACATTCTTTGATTTCCTGTCCTTGCCTATTTAAGTGGTACAGTGTGAAATATTTTCTGCTTAAAACCTCAGCTTTGGCCGGCTAAGAACTTGCTATATTCAACTGGACGTATAAGAGAATTTAAGTACCTTTATCTGCTCTTTTTTTTCAAAAAATACAGTATTTAAATTGATTTTAACTGTGTGGAAGGAATATTAGCTGAACTGGAAGTTAGTCAGTGTTTGCTGAATTTTGTTATTTGCTAGTAATTACAGGTGTGGGGTAGTCACATTCTTTGATTTCCTGTCCTTGCCTATTTAAGTGGTACAGTGTGAAATATTTTCTGCTTAAACCTCAGCTTTGGCCGGCTAAGAACTTGCTATATTCAACTGGACGTATAAGAGAATTTAAGTACCTTTATCTGCTCTTTTTTTCAAAAAATACAGTATTTAAATTGATTTTAACTGTGTGGAAGGAATATTAGCTGAACTGGAAGTTAGTCAGTGTTTGCTGAATTTTGTTATTTGCTAGTAATGACAGGTGTGGGGTAGTCACATTCTTTGATTTCCTGTCCTTGCCTATTTAAGTGGTACAGTGTGAAATATTTTCTGCTTAAACCTCAGCTTTGGCCGGCTAAGAACTTGCTATATTCAACTGGACGTATAAGAGAATTTAAGTACCTTTATCTGCTCTTTTTTTTCAAAAAAATACAGTATTTAAATTGATTTTAACTGTGTGGAAGGAATATTAGCTGAACTGGAAGTTAGTCAGTGTTTGCTGAATTTTGTTATTTGCTAGTAATTACAGGTGAGGCGTAGTCACATTCTTTGATTTCCTGTCCTTGCCTATTTAAGTGGTACAGTTTGAAATATTTTCTGCTTAAAACCTCAGCTTTGGCCGGCTAAGAACTTGCTATATTCAACTGGACGTATAAGAGAATTTAAGTACCTTTATCTGCTCTTTTTTTTCAAAAAATACAGTATTTAAATTGATTTTAACTGTGTGGAAGGAATATTAGCTGAACTGGAAGTTAGTCAGTGTTTGCTGAATTTTGTTATTTGCTAGTAATTACAGGTGTGGGGTAGTCACATTCTTTGATTTCCTGTCCTTGCCTATTTAAGTGGTACAGTGTGAAATATTTTCTGCTTAAAAACCTCAGCTTTGGCCGGCTAAGAACTTGCTATATTCAACTGGACGTATAAGAGAATTTAAGTACCTTTATCTGCTCTTTTTTTCAAAAAATACAGTATTTAAATTGATTTTAACTGTGTGGAAGGAATATTAGCTGAACTGGAAGTTAGTCAGTGTTTGCTGAATTTTGTTATTTGCTAGTAATTACAGGTGTGGGGGTAGTCACATTCTTTGATTTCCTGTCCTTGCCTATTTAAGTGGTACAGTGTGAAATATTTTCTGCTTAAAAACCTCAGCTTTGGCCGGCTAAGAACTTGCTATATTCAACTGGACGTATAAGAGAATTTAAGTACCTTTATCTGCTCTTTTTTTTCAAAAAATACAGTATTTAAATTGATTTTAACTGTGTGGAAGGAATATTAGCTGAACTGGAAGTTAGTCAGTGTTTGCTGAATTTTGTTATTTGCTAGTAATTACAGGTGTGGGGTAGTCACATTCTTTGATTTCCTGTCCTTGCCTATTTAAGTGGTACAGTGTGAAATATTTTCTGCTTAAAAACCTCAGCTTTGGCCGGCTAAGAACTTGCTATATTCAACTGGACGTATAAGAGAATTTAAGTACCTTTATCTGCTCTTTTTTTCAAAAAATACAGTATTTAAATTGATTTTAACTGTGTGGAAGGAATATTAGCTGAACTGGAAGTTAGTCAGTGTTTGCTGAATTTTGTTATTTGCTAGTAATTACAGGTGTGGGGGTAGTCACATTCTTTGATTTCCTGTCCTTGCCTATTTAAGTGGTACAGTGTGAAATATTTTCTGCTTAAAAGCTTTGGCCGGCTAAGAACTTGCTATATTCAACTGGACGTATAAGAGAATTTAAGTACCTTTATCTGCTCTTTTTTTCAAAAAATACAGTATTTAAATTGATTTTAACTGTGTGGAAGGAATATTAGCTGAACTGGAAGTTAGTCAGTGTTTGCTGAATTTTGTTATTTGCTAGTAATTACAGGTGTGGGGGTAGTCACATTCTTTGATTTCCTGTCCTTGCCTATTTAAGTGGTACAGTGTGAAATATTTTCTGCTTAAAACCTCAGCTTTGGCCGGCTAAGAACTTGCTATATTCAACTGGACGTATAAGAGAATTTAAGTACCTTTATCTGCTCTTTTTTTCAAAAAATACAGTATTTAAATTGATTTTAACTGTGTGGAAGGAATATTAGCTGAACTGGAAGTTAGTCAGTGTTTGCTGAATTTTGTTATTTGCTAGTAATTACAGGTGTGGGGTAGTCACATTCTTTGATTTCCTGTCCTTGCCTATTTAAGTGGTACAGTGTGAAATATTTTCTGCTTAAAAACCTCAGCTTTGGCCGGCTAAGAACTTGCTATATTCAACTGGACGTATAAGAGAATTTAAGTACCTTTATCTGCTCTTTTTTTTCAAAAAATACAGTATTTAAATTGATTTTAACTGTGTGGAAGGAATATTAGCTGAACTGGAAGTTAGTCAGTGTTTGCTGAATTTTGTTATTTGCTAGTAATTACAGGTGTGGGGGTAGTCACATTCTTTGATTTCCTGTCCTTGCCTATTTAAGTGGTACAGTGTGAAATATTTTCTGCTTAAACCTCAGCTTTGGCCGGCTAAGAACTTGCTATATTCAACTGGACGTATAAGAGAATTTAAGTACCTTTATCTGCTCTTTTTTTCAAAAAATACAGTATTTAAATTGATTTTAACTGTGTGGAAGGAATATTAGCTGAACTGGAAGTTAGTCAGTGTTTGCTGAATTTTGTTATTTGCTAGTAATTACAGGTGTGGGGTAGTCACATTCTTTGATTTCCTGTCCTTGCCTATTTAAGTGGTACAGTGTGAAATATTTTCTGCTTAAAAACCTCAGCTTTGGCCGGCTAAGAACTTGCTATATTCAACTGGACGTATAAGAGAATTTAAGTACCTTTATCTGCTCTTTTTTTTCAAAAAATACAGTATTTAAATTGATTTTAACTGTGTGGAAGGAATATTAGCTGAACTGGAAGTTAGTCAGTGTTTGCTGAATTTTGTTATTTGCTAGTAATTACAGGTGTGGGGGTAGTCACATTCTTTGATTTCCTGTCCTTGCCTATTTAAGTGGTACAGTGTGAAATATTTTCTGCTTAAAAGCTTTGCCCGGCTAAGAACTTGCTATATTCAACTGGACGTATAAGAGAATTTAAGTACCTTTATCTGCTCTTTTTTTCAAAAAATACAGTATTTAAATTGATTTTAACTGTGTGGAAGGAATATTAGCTGAACTGGAAGTTAGTCAGTGTTTGCTGAATTTTGTTATTTGCTAGTAATTACAGGTGTGGGGGTAGTCACATTCTTTGATTTCCTGTCCTTGCCTATTTAAGTGGTACAGTGTGAAATATTTTCTGCTTAAAAACCTCAGCTTTGGCCGGCTAAGAACTTGCTATATTCAACTGGACGTATAAGAGAATTTAAGTACCTTTATCTGCTCTTTTTTTTCAAAAAATACAGTATTTAAATTGATTTTAACTGTGTGGAAGGAATATTAACTGAACTGGAAGTTTTCACTCTGCTCTTCAGTTAGTCCCACCCACCCTCCCTGTGTTTTTGTTTTGGTGTTAATCTTAGTGGCCTTGCAACTGCCCGCCCCTCTTGTAAATTTGTGTTTGGATACTCCTTCTGGGCCCATCTCATTTGCTCACTCAACTGAGTGCAGTGAGATCATATTCTGATTTCAGGCACTCCTACTGTGTACAAAGAGAGCATCTGGGAAACAGAAAAAAAATTAAGCTTGTTTCCTGCCTTTCCTGTTAAGTGGTATAGACTATTTGTAGGCTTCTGAGCCCCCAAGCCCTTCTGTGTTGGAGGGAAGCCTTCTAGCTTAGTTTTTTTCTTATAACTAGCCAGTTTTCTAGTTTCAGCACTCAAATCTGTTTCTTTGATCTCAGCACTTGTTCAGAAAAAAAAAAAAATTCATCTGCTTTTACTGTACTTGTGTTTCTACCTACTTTTTTTACTTTTGCATCATCTTAAAAGTACTCAATTGTATTTATTACTGCTTGGTGTAACTCATTCTAAGCCTTTTGGTTTAAACACTTGGGCTTCGGACCAGTTGTTTTGCACTGAGAGGGTTTGTGGTCTGCACTGTAGTGGCAGAACAGGTAGCTTACATCCTTCTAGGTTGGGAACTGCTGATTGAGGGCTCAGTGTCTGTTATTCTAAAAGTGTATTAATTCTGGTTTAAGCACTTGGGCTTTCAGGCCAGTTATTTTACATTAAGAGGGTTCGTGGTCTGCACTCTTGTGGGAGGAGAGGCTGGACTCTGCCCTTCTGAGCTGGGAATTTCTGGTTGAAGGCTTATAGTGCATGCATATCTGAACTGCTTCTTACTGAAGTTGGTGCGCCTTGTTTGCTGTGGCATAGACTGGATTCGGGCCTGCTGGATCTAGCTTTGTTTGTGTAACTTGAGCACTAATCCAGGCATTCTCTAAAGTATTCAATTGTATTTATTACTGCTTGGTAGTAACTTGATTAAAGTGTAGCTATCATTCTAAGTCTTTTGGATTAAGCACTTGGGCTTCAGACCAGTTGTTTTACATTAGGAAGGTTTGTGGCATGCACTGTGGTGGCAGGACAGGTAGCTTTCATCCTTCTAAGTTGGGAACTGCTGATTGAGAGCCCAGTGTCTGTTATTCTTAAAGTGTATTAGTTCTGGTTTAAGCACTTGGGCTTCAGGCCAGTTATTTTACATTAAGAAGGTTTGTGGTCTGCACTCTTGTGGGAGAAGAGGCTGGACTCTGCCCTTCTGAGCTGGGAATTTCTGGTTAAAGGTTTATAGTGCCTGAATATTTGAACTGTATCTTACTGAAATTGGTACACCTTGTTTGCTGTAGCATAGACTAGATCCAGGCCTGCTGAATCTAGCTTTGTTTATATGCTTGTTGTTTGTTTGCTTGTTATTTCCCTGGAACGCTAATTCCACCTAATACTGGCTTCTCAGCTCTTCTGTGGATCACTAGTGATATCTGCATTGCTTACTGTACTTATTTCCTTGTTTCACTTGAAAGAAAGTTACTGTTTGTCGTTTTGCATTTAAGTTACCTGTAACACATTGCACTTAAGTTACCTGGCACTTGCTCACTAAAGCAATTATATAAGTCAGCACTAAAAATTAAAAGCACTACACCCTCACTCCCCACTGGCCCTGGTTTTCAATTATTAAGGAATTCCCAATATTATTCTAGCATGTCCAAAGGTCAGTTGTCAATCTCCTCTCCGGTCCAGCTGGTGAATCTGGGAATCTTGAGGCAATGTTACAACTGCCTCATGTACACAGACAACCCTCTCCTCCTCCCAACAAATTCCAACACATGTGAGAGATGCAACCATATAGCCAAACTGGAGGCTAAGCTCTCTCAACTCAGTACTGGCATAACCAGTCAGGAGGAGAAGGAAACCACACTCACTACAATTCCAGTCTCACATAGACCTACCACGACAGCAAACCAAACACATAATCACACAAAAACATACTCCGAGGCTCTAAATAAAGATCTGCTGAAGCAGCAGAGACCTCCAAAGCAGACACCCAAGCAGCCGCTACCCCAAAACAAAACACGTGCAACACATATCTCACAAAGCCAGTGTGCCAAACAGTCACAGCCCTTAAGACTAAACAACACACCTGATACACTTGTAATAGGTGACTCTATCGTCAGGCACACTGGCGTCCGCTCACCAGGCTGAACAAGGAGAGGGTCACGGTGAGCAGCCTGTCGGGCGCTAGGATCCGCCACATAACACAAGCACTCAGGTCACTCCAAGGCAAGTACAAATATGACTCAGTCATTGTCCATGCTGGTGTGAATGACCTGAGACGTACCTCCCTGGACTACATGAAAAGAGACATAAAGGAGCTCTCTGAGCATGTAGCCCAGGCGGTATGACCCTGACCTTGAGTAGCATCTTACCCTCACCAAGAATGATGCCACAATATGAAGACAAGATGATCAATTTCAACAATTGGCTTAAGTACTGGTGTCATTCAAAGGGGATCCAATGCCTGTCAGCTTGGGATGATATGCTCGACAAGCCACGATGCTTCGCTAGGGACGGCTTGCACCTGTCACCCTGGGCTTTGGATATTGGCAAAGGCTCTTGCTACCCCATAGTGCCTTTTTAGGCAAGGCTCAAAAGACAAACCCACCTCCATAGGTATCACAAGGGATAAGAAACTAAGAGTAATGCTACTCAACGCCAGAAGTCTAAACCTCAAGATGCACACACTCAAAACTCTCCTTAGCATGGAGAACATCGATATCTGTGCAGTAACAGAAACCTGGTTCAGGGCTCCCGAGAGCACCCCAGCACTACCAGGTTATACCTCATACCATGCTTTTCGGCCCCAAAACTTGGACTGAACCACAAAAGGAGGGAGAGTATCGATATTCATCAAAGATACCCACACCTCCAGGTTGGTGGCAAAGCACGAAGCATCAGAGACTATCCATGTGCAACTAACAGTGGGTAAAACTGCCTTCCAGTTTATAGCCTGCTACAGACCACCCTCCCAAACCCAGGAACCCCACTCGGCCTTCCTGAGAACACTGGAAAATATGAAGGTCTCTCCAAACACCATTATATTGGGCGACTTCAACTACCCAAACATAGACTGGGAGCATTACTCTAGCTCCAACACCCTAGCCCAAAGGTTCCTAGAATTTATAAACTCAAATGCTATGGAACAATTTGTTACCACTCCCACAAGAGGGAAAACATACTGGACCTGATCATCACCAACATGGGGACTCTATGCTCCAGACCAGAAGTGTATCCCTCACTGGTAAGATCAGACCATAAACTAATCTCACTGGATATTCACATCCCGACCCCACCCCTGCCCAGAAAACCACAGTGAAAAACTTCTCTAAAGCAAATTTCACACTCCTCAAAACTGAGGTGGAATCCTTCAAAGCCCCGGGCCTGTGGAAAATATGGCCCAGACCGCAGAATCCTTTATAAACGCATTCTATGAACACCTTCAGGAATGCATGGATCATGCGATCCCAAATAAAACCAAGACCCAATCCTCCAAAGGCAGGCGTCCTGTCTGGTGGACCCCAGCCATAAACAAACTATACAATAGAAGGAGGAAGCTACTAAATGATAGAGCAAAATCCCAAAAGGGAAGGCATCACTGATCAGTATTAGCAAAAACTACGGGCACACATAAAATTGTCTAAGGCCAGCTTGAGAGAAAAATTGCACAGGACACTAAGGATAATCACAAGGCTTTCTTTAGTTATGTTAGGAACCTGGGTGGTAATTCCCAGATATGCTCAGAATTAGTCCAAAATGACAAAAATACACGAACCCACAGACATTGCCAACATCCTAGCTGACAGGTTCAGCGCAAACTTCTCCCCACCAAAGGGCAAATATCTATCCCAGCAGAGTGCTGCCCCTGACATCTCAGATGCTCAGGTAAGAGCCGCCCTCTCCAAAGCAAAAACACAGCATCAATGGGACCAGATGGTGTCCCGGGCTGCGTCCTACATGAACTCCAAGAAGAGCTAAACCCAAACATAAAACTACTGTTCAATCTCAGCCTTACTACAGGATATGTGCCCAAAGAGTGGCGTACAGCAACAGTGGTCCCACTCCATGAAGGTGGTGCCTCAACGGATCCTGGAAACTATCGCCCCATAAGCCTGACTAGCTTGGTCTGCAAAGCTATGGAAAGGATCATCATGGACCTCATAAATAAAGATATTGGGGACCTACAAACACTGGATCCTACCCAGTTCGGCTTTGTTAAGGGCAGATCCTGCCTCTTAAACCTGGTTGATTTCTTTGAAACAGTCACCAAGGCCATTGACGAGGGAAGGTGGTCCACACAGCCTACCTGGACCTCGCAAAAGCCTTCGATACAATACCCCACTCGGGCATTATAGATAAGCTCACCAGCTTAAATATAAACCCCTATGTCACTAGATGGATTGCAAACTGGCTCAAGGACAGAACCCACATGGTTAGAATTGCTGGAGCCATGTCAGACTCCAAACCAGTTACAAGTGGTGTCCCACAAGGCTCAGTCCTGGGACCTCTCTTGTTCGGTATATATTTCTCGGAGGTACAGGCCAACACGGAAGGACTGTGGCTGACCAAGTTCGCAGATGACTGCAAACTGGGTGCCATAATCGACTCTCCAGCTGACACAAGCATCCTCCAAAAGGGCCTCATAGAAACAGACAACTGGTGCCAGAGCCATGGCCTCAAGCTAAATGCCAAAAAGTGTATAGTCATCCCCTTTGGCAAAAACAAAGTGCCCACAAATTACCACATAGGTGGTAATCCATTAAGTACAGAAGAAGTAATTAGGGACCTGGGGACCCAAGTTGATAGCAATCTCTCATTTGACAACCACGTGGCCAAAGTGGTTAGAAAAACATTTTATATAGCGCACCTAATCATGAAGGGATTCACATCTAGATCAGGGGAGGTCATCGTGCCTCTTTACTCATCCCTCATCAGGCCCATAATTGAGTACAATGCCCTTTTGGGATGTACCTTACCAGACACCTGCAGCAACTGGAAAGACCCCAAAAGTACCTCACCAAGAGGATCAAAGGGCTCAAACAGATGCCATATGCTGCCCGGTTAAAGAAACTCCAGCTCTACTCAGTGGCATACCGCCTGTTCAGAGGCGATCTGTGCCTGACGTATAAAGCCATGTCCAACCCGGAATTAATGGACATGCTGCACCTCAGAAAATCCAAATCCCATCGAGCTACGCTCTCGAGACTTGAACCTCAGCACTGAAATAAATAGGACATGCTGGAGGGACAGATTCATAACCCAGAGGCTCCCTTCACTCTGGAATAAAATCCCAGTCCAGGTTAGGCAGAGTCCCTCATTGACTCTCTTCAAGAGGAATCTTGATGAGTGGATGGGAGATCATAGGTTTACCCCGGGTATCACTTCTGTGTCACTGTTAGACAGAGGCACAGTATACTAACCTCGAAAAAGGGCATAGCAAAATAAATTTAAAATGGGTGGCGAAAGCCAAACACATTCTGGCTAGGCTTATAAATGCCCTAGGGCAGATAGCCTAGTATGAACCTATGAACCTATGAACCTATGAACACATACAAGTAGAGGAATAAACATAACTAACAAACATAGTACTACTCCCAGTATACACGCTAGAATGAGCAGAAACATTTACTAACACTCGTATACGAAAAGAATACCTTCCTCGGAGTTAAATTAACTACCCTATTTAAAGTAATACAAAACACACTACAGACTGAAATGCCTAAGTTGTCTAATATTACACTTGAGTGAGTTAAATAATACTTGCTATGGATATAATAAATATTGCACTTACTTGGAATATTTATTTATTTTCATTTGACATTTGTTAACCGGGTTGGTTTGAGTGGGCAGGTGCCCTTTTTCAGCAGAGAACTGAGAAGAAAAGCTCCATTACAGCAAATATTTTTTACAATCAATAAAATATTTGCACTTACAATCAATACAGCCTTTAAACATACAATCAAGAGGAGGAACATACAGCAAAAATAGATTAAATTTTGTACAATGTATGAAAAGCAGAAAAACTAAACATTAAAAGTTACATTTATGTGCCTTATAAGTACTGGATGCACACTGAAAATCAGTACCTTGTAATAGGAAATTACTAAGCCATGCATATGTCTGGGGAGGTGTAAAGATGTCAAAGAGAGAGTGATCCAGGCACAAAGTGAAATGAAGAGGAATGGTTTAGGATAAACGAGGAGGGAGAAATTGGAGGTAGAAGCAGAGATTGAAGAATGGAGTACAGTGGATGGGAAAAGGTCAACAGAGCAGGGGGGGGTCTAGAAATATTGAATAGTGGTAAGTATCAGTGAGAAATAGTGTCAGAAAGAGAGGGGGAGAAGAGGTAGGAGTAGGTAGGGATTGAGAAAAAAACGGGGGAGGCAGAGTAGGCAAGGTTCAAGTAGGGTCTTTACAGGGGCAGTTCCAGGAGTTAAGCAGATATTCCTTTATAGTGAGTTTGAAGTTAGATGGGTTTTGGATAGTTCTGATATGGAGAGGGAGCTGGTTCAAAGAGGAGTGACTGAATGGCTATATAGCATTTTTCCTATAGCTTTGTTTGGTTTGGTGATTTGAAGGAGGTGCTGGTTGGAGCTGCGAAGTTCCCAATTAGGGACATAAGGAGAGATGATGGTTGATAGAGATCGGCAGGCTGTGGGTTGATGGAGGATAGTATGTGTCTGAAGGAGTTCTAACCAGTGAAGCTTTTGTAAGGAGAGCCAGTGGTGTGAACAACAGGGAAGGTTAGTGGAGAATCTACCAATTTTATTGTAAGTAAGCTCGTGTTTGGTTGACAGATTTTTTTTGGAGGTTAGTGAAGATTGGGGTGGCATATAGTAGAGTAGGCAGTAGGTAGGCTTGAGCTAGGGACAGTTTAAATTCTTGTGTTAAGAATTTTTTATTTCTGTATAGTAATCCTAGTTTTTGGTGTGTCTTCTTGATACAGTTATAGATGTGGATGTCAAATTTAAGTTCGTCATCTGTATAAAGACCGAGAAGTTTAGTGTGAGATTCGACTGCAATAGTAGTGTTGTTCAGAGAAAAGATTGAGAAGGAGGTTTTAAGGTGTTGGAGGGACTTGGGGAAGAAGAGAAGAAGTTTTGTTTTGTTGGGTTTAAGTAGCAGTTGGTTAGTAGTCAGCCATCTTTCAAATGAGTGGAGGGTGTCTTGTGTGAGAGTGAGTGGGTGTGGTAGACTGTCAGAGGTAGTGATGATTGTAGAGTTGTCAGCATATTGTATGAGTGTGGAGAGGGGGCATGATTGGTAGAGATTATTAGTAAAGACGTTAAATAATAGTGGGCCAGTGATGGAGCCTTGAGGCACACCAGTTTGAACAGGGAGGAAAGGTGAGGTTGCAGAGAGACATTTGACTGATTGAGCTCTATGTTACAGGTATGAAGAGAACCAGGACAGAGTAGAGGTAGAGAGATTAAAGTGTGAGAGCTTGAAGAGAAGGATTTTTTGGGATACAGTATCAAATGCTTTAGAAAGGTTGAGGAAGAGGCATGACACTAATTTGTTATTGTTAAGAGATGCAGCAATAGAATTAGTGAAGGAACGAAGTGCTGTAGTTGTGCTATGATGTGGCTGGAAACCGTGTTGTGTTGAAGTAAAGAGATTTTCTTGAATGAGATATGAGATGAGCTTCTTGTGTAACGATGTTTCCAGAATCTTAGACAGAGCGGGTAGATTGCTATTGGCCTAAAACTGGAGGGGTCAGTGGAGTTACCTCCTTTACATAATGGCATAATATAGGACTTATTCCAGATACTAGTGACTACATTTTCCTGAACTGACATATTGATGAGGATGGAGACAGGATAGGTGATAGAAGGGGCAGCTAGTTTGAAGTATAGAGGAGGCAGGTTGTCAGCAGAAGGGGAGCAGGGTTTTAGTTTATGGAGTAGTGATCTGATGATGGAGGTGGGGACAGGCTTGATAGAGAAAGGGGTTTTGTAGGTAGGGGGGAGGCGAGTCAGGGCAGGTATCTTTGTTTGGTTTAATTAGGTTTTGTATGGAGTTAATGAGGAAGGAGTTCAGAAGAGTGGCAGTTTCGAGTGGAGTGCTTTTAGGGGATGGGTTATGAGGAAATGGGTTCCCTGGGTGTAAGAGTTTGTTGATGGTGCTCCAGAATTTTTGGGGGTTTGAGTGGGGGCTTCTTTGTGGGTCTAGATAAAGGGACTTTTTGTCAAGGAAGACACGTTTTTTGTGGTGTTCCGTAGTTCCATATAGTTTTGGAGACTAGAAGGTATTTTGAGTTTATTCCAGAGTTTCCATGCTTTATCTCTCTTTTGCATGAGGGAGACAGTTTCTTTGCTTAACCAGGGAGCATAGTTGGTTTTGACCGTAGTCTTTCTGATAGGGGCCAGAGAGTTGAGGGTGTGAAGAAAGATGCTGTTGAATTGAAGGACAGTTTCTTCAAGGGGGAGGTTAAATAGAAAAGACCAATTAATAGAGGAGAATGTTTGGTTAAATATATCAGGGATAAAGTTAGATAGATTATGACCATCTTTATATTTATGAGGTTTAGGAGGTTGAGATAGGTGGCGTTGGATAGAGGTTGGGTGATGGTCACTGAGAGTATCAGAGAGTATGGAGGCATTATGATAGTGGTTTGTGTGAGAGGTAAGTATCCAGTCGAGAGTGGAGCTAGTATTAGTATGTTGATTAGCATGTGTAGGGGAGGTGATGAGTTGAGAGAAGCCATATAGATTAATGGCATCATTGGGACAGGTAGAGGTAAGAGTATTCCAGTCGATGTTAACATCTCGTAGAATAATTGTTTCATAGGAGATGGTTTCTCCTATTCATCAGAGAGATTCAGGCAAGGAAGTGTTCTAGTATAGGGATGTTATTACAAGGAGGTATATATATTGCCGCAATGGCTATCTTTTTATGCCTGTTTAAGTTACAGTTCACTATGAGAATCACAGCTGGGTGAAAGCTAGGGGGGGAGTAAGGTAGGGGATGGACTGAGAGTTGTGCAGAATACAGTATGGCTACCCCACCACGTTTTTTAGTTGGTCCATCTTGGCAGAAGATATTTTATCCTGGGGGTAGGATTTCTTTGTTTGGTATGTGTGGTTTTAGCCATGTTTCAGAGATAAAGAGATATCTGGAGTGTGTAAAGTTATATTACACAAATAAAAATTGACTTATTATGTGTCCAGACCCCTGAGACTAGTGCCTGAGTTCAGAAGTCTAATCACTGCAGGGAAGAAACTGTTACTGAATCTTGTAGTCCTGCAGCGGATGCTGCAATATCTCCTGCCTGATGCAAGATGCTTAAACAGTCCATGTGCAGGATGCGTGTTGTCCTGTATTATTTTGGTGGCCTTATGGATGCTTCTTGCAGAATAAAGATGTTGTATCGATGGAAGACTGGAACCTGTTACCTTCTCTGCACCCCTCACCACTCTTTGTAGCACCTTCCTCCTTTCTGTAACTGTGCAGCTTCCAAACCACATTGTGAAGTTGCAGGTGAGGATGCTCTCTATTGCCATTCTGTAGAAGGTGGAGAGAATATGAAGAGGAAGCTTAGCTTTTTTCAGCCTTCTTAAAAAGTGGAGGCATTGGTCCGCTTTCATGACCAGTTGGCTGGTGTTTTCTGACCATGAGACATCCTCTGATATGTGTACACCCAGGAATTTCGTACTCTTAACCCCCTCCACACTTTCACCATTGATCCTGAGCACTAGGTGGTTTGTTCTTCTTTTCCTAAAGTCGATGATAATCTGTTTGGACTTGCTTACATTCAGTTCCATTGCACCAACTGATCAGAGATGCCACCTCCTCTCTGTACGTCCTTTCATCCTCCTTTGCAATGAGCCCCACACTCCATTTGCTCATAACTGATCATCAGGAAATTGTCTTAGGGTCTTTTAAATTATGGTTCTGGCTTCTTTCCAGGACATGTCCCCTTACCTTAGCTTCTCCATTTTTCATTTGCTGATGGCCATCATATACATATATTTATATATATATATATATATATATATATATATATATATATATATATATATATATATATAAAATATATGTATTTATGTATACAGTTATATATATATATATATATATATATATATATATATATATATATATATATATATATATATATACTTTCAGACACCCTACTCCCACACAAACACACATGCACGCACACATGTGTGTGTCTAAAACCCTTTCTCTTGTAGCTGCTTTCCTTACAAAATGTAATAGTGTACAACATATTAATATCAATTCATAGTTTTCTGTACTCCCTATTGAAATTTCGGCATTCATAATGCCAAGTGCTAACATTCCCAAAATACAAATGGAAAACTCAGAAGAAGACCGCATCTTGAACATCACTCTTCTCCTTTAAAATTATTTTTTGAAGGGAGGCAAGCCCCCTTGCACCCCCCACCCCCCACCCCATGAACGTATGTATACCAATTCCAACATCAAAAAACCTCAGAGAAAAGGGAATATTCGCCATCTTGGACTTGGTGTATAGATAAGTCAATTTTTTGGGCATTCAGTCTCCATGTTTCAGGACTCGGTCTAGCAGGTCCCAATATTCCAAATGATTACCAGTTTTCTGCCTTTTATTAAATCTGGCCTGCTTAGTTATGTCCACCTTCACTTTCTTCTGACTTCTTGTGTATCTTTCCTGATTTATTAGCATTCATCTTCACTAACACAGTCAGCAGAGGGAGAAAGATTATCTCTTCATTTCTGCCCTGATCTGGGAGCAAATTATCCACTATATCTCCCCTTCCACCATCCAACCCAAACACCACTGCAGCCTCATTTTCAATGTTTCCACGCTTGGAGTATCCGCCTCCCACTAAGGAACTCTGTTTTGATTGACCATTGCCGTTTCCATGACACAGTAATTCTTCTTGTCAATATTGAAAGTGAACATTTCTACTTGTGTAGGTAAGTTCAAATACTTGGAAATATAGTAAAATCCTTTACAGAAATCACAACTAAGCACTTTTATCTTTAAAGTAGTCAGGATTTCATCAGAACTGACAAGAAACTTGTAATCCACCATTAAATAACATTGAGAAAGTCATGTAATCAAAAAATCATGTGACATCACACTAAAACATGCACATCTATGTATATCAAAAATAATTAAGGAACTGAATACCAAAACAATTTAAAATATTTGAATATTTTCATTTTATCATGCGCAAGATTCAAAGTTATAATTCTGTAGCACTCTGCTTCATTACACTGGATATCGATATACTGTTATTAAGTCCTGAGGAGAACCAGCTTCTAAATTTAGCTGCAAAGTTAGTTCCCTGTACTCAATCCTGGTTTCCAAAGGACCATCTCTGGTATTAATAGGAAAATTGTCCAATACAAAAACTTAAAGCCTGAGGGCTTACATATAAGGAAATGCTTTTAAAGTACATTTGTATATTTTTTGATGGCACTGTTGTGCATGTGCTCATAAGTTTGCCTTCACAACACAAACTGGTTTTACTAAAAAAACATAATCAGTGTAATTCAAGAGGCATGCACATCACCTCATTATATACAGGAAATAAATTATCATGTGATATTCAATTAATTAATAAAAATGTTCTTCCTATATACCAACAAAAAAGACTTAAGTGAGTCATCACACATTTGTCAGAATAAGTCACTGCGTGAGGGGGTATCAATCCTTAAACTCAAATTACAGTGATCCAAGGCATGATTATCTGTGTATATATTTATTTTTGTTAGATCTTATTTATACTCCCATGCCTGCTGAACACAGAGCTGCTGCCTCAGCTGCCCATCAGTTCCTCATTGGGGTAGGATCTTGAGTGCTCATTCATGTCCCA
>NC_056743.1:1089214845-1089274845 GCF_019279795.1 Protopterus annectens | reverse complement strand
GGATCGTGGTCAAATGGGTTTCTAGGCACGGTAATGAACCAGCCCCCCACCCCCACCCCACCCCGCAGTCATTCCATTATCCTATGACTTGGCTTTTTCCTCCTCAGTTACCATAAACACTATTCATTTCTGTACATGTGCATACTATTTTCTTCTTTACTTTTACGATTACAAATATTTGGATTTAATCTAGAAGTTTTATTTCAAATTTTATAGTACAAACATTCATGGCCATTTCCTAAACAAAGCAGTCTCACATTGAAAACAGACTTAGCATGAGCAACGGTAAATTCCTCTGCCATTGAAACTCACAATCATTGAAAATGCATTGAAACGCACATTCACTGTAGGACAGTGGAGAATTGAGTACCTTAAATCTCCATCTGTTTTCAAACCATGGGACCCTGTACACATTTTTTGGGCCATGCATAAGTGCATCTGTTCTTTGATGCACTTTCTTGATTGTGTTAAATTATATTCTTTGTTCAATACAGTAACATTTGTTAGAGTCTTTTAAATTTGTAATTTTGAACATTTTTTCCAGTAAGTCATGAAACAAAATGTATGAACCAGTAATAACAAAACTACCCATTTCAGAACATTTCAAACATAAAAGGCTACTCGCCCCTCAGACTGCTGTCATTATAGTTCACCAATATTAGTCAATATGCACAGTCTCTGCTGAAGTCAAAGTAATTTGAATAATTCCACATTAAAGAGAACTGTTACCAATGCAGAGGTTGCTGCTGGCAAACAGTTTTGCATTTCAGTGTTTCATCTACAAATGCATTGCCTGCCCTTGAAGAATGAATTGCCTAAATTACATTAAAAAAAATTGGTCTGCTGGTGATATTTCCATAACATTTCCTGAACAAGATCATATAGCTATACGGGGAATAGCTGGCAGACAACAGCAACAGGTTCATAGTTATTAGGCATGCCATCCTTGAGACCATTAAGGAGCCTAGCCCAAATTCCCAATTGCTCCAAAGAACTTGATAGTTAAATTAACTGACTTACTGGAGACATGCGTGAATGAGCGTACCTTTGTTGAAGGTTGTGCGTCAGGGCTGGCAACTCAGCACATAAAATTTACTGCCATTCATTAGCGGATTGGAGTTCCGCTGTGGCGACCCCTAACTGGGAAAAGCCAAAAGACACAACAACAACAACTCAATGTCACACAGAAGGTAAATGAATGTGGAAAGATTCAAGCCTTGCACCCTTGCCACAAGAAGCAGCTCAGTAAATATCATAGCTTTAGTCATCTGTGCCACTTGCTAAAGTAACTAAATGCTGAAATCCTTTACAATCTGATCTTGTAGAGAAGACTATATCATAGTAACATGCAAGAATGACTACATAATGAATGCTGAACACTAAACGGTTCTGATAATCACCACAAATAATGCAAAGTATATGACCTGACAAATGTTAACCCCTCTGCAGTTGCTGGAGGCTGTAAAGAATGTACTGCAAAAATATATTACTGAAATGCAACATGTTTAAACTATATTACACAATCCAGGCCTATTAATGAATTGTTCACTCTTTAGTGCAATGAATAAAGCAAAATAATTAAAGGCAATATAAATGCTGCAGCAGCTTTAGTTCAACAACCCACAAATCATATCAGAAATATTACTGCATTACAGCATGCTACTTTTTGTGGGAAGGCTTACATGCTTGCATTAGACCACCATCACATTTTTGACCTCCCTGTGTTTTCTCTACCATCAAGAATAGCTATCACATCAGACATCATTCAGTAGAGGTCTGACATACTTGAATTTCTAATAACGTGCATTGTTGCAGCATACACTTCCAGAGCCAAAGGAGCTGGACTGCAGACAAATGAGGTGCTATGCATGGTAGTGAATCAGGCCCCACCAGTCATAGAAAATCCCACTACTTGGCTGTCTCTCTGCAGTTACCACAAACACTGTTCAAACCTGACAGTGCACATACTTTTAGAATTGTCATAGAGATTTGGAATTCATTTAAAATGTTTATTTCAATTTTTACAGAAAAAAAGCACTGCAAACTATTTACTAAACATAACATAACACTTTCACACTGAAAACAGACTTACCATGAGAAACAGTAAACTTATTTTCTCTTGAAACCCACATTTAGTGAAAATGCATTTGTCAACCCAGTGAAGTAACTTGTTAAGATACACAGAAGATAAATGAAGACTGGAAGATTCAAACCCTGTACTACAATAAGTAGCTCTTTAATAGTTCATAGTTGCATTTCACACCTGAGTGCCTACAAAAACAGGTTGAAGTAAAAATGAATTCATAGTTAAAATATTAACTTTAAACTCACAGACTTTGTGCTATCCAGTTTATTCACAGCTAAATAATAAACACATTGTCAACAAAACCAGGAAATGAAAAATCATGGCTCGTATGATGATATGATGATAATGATGTTCCTATTTACTACAAGTCATTTTCTTCCTTTATACAATAAATTCTCTGACTCATATATATTTACTAGGGTTGAAGTCCAAGGGACCATTAAGGAGCTCAGACCAAATTTACAGTTGCTCCAGAGTACTGTCTGGTTAAGTGATTTGCTCAAGAACAGGGAATAAATATGTGGCAAAATGAGAAATTTTCTGCAAAACTGGACACAGATAAGAACAAACTAGTCTAAATCACTTAAAAATTGGCAAAGTATAGGGTCTTGCATTGACATGTATTTTATTTATCTTTTGTTAATCAGATTAGTCCCACTGGGCCATTAGCCTCTTTTCAGGGGAGACCCAAGGTGGTATTTATACTGCTGGGAGAAATTTGGCCAGGGCATCAGGGAACTTTCACCAACTCCAGCAGATGGGATCCAGTTTAACATTTCATCCAAAGGGCAACACACTTAGGAGAGCAGCACCATCCTTATGCTGCACTGCAGTGTCAACAATCCCTCTACTTGGTGTGGGAATAGAATCCACAGCCTTCTGTACCAAAGGCAAGTGTGCTACCTGTTGTATCACTGACACTGACTATGAACAACATAACTATGAAACAATATTACAAACACTGGCAGACTATAATCCTCAGTGTTTAATAAAAACAAATAAATATTAAAGGCAAGTGTGCTACCTGTTGTATCACTGACACTTGACTATGAACAACAAAACTATGAAACAATATTGCTAACATTGGCAGACTATAATCCTCAGAGTTTAATAAAAACAAATAAATATTTAAGGAGGCCTGGCAACTGGTGTGGAGATTTAAGACTTTTACCTCACAATAGTCAAGGTTCAGGGTTTGACTATGAGAAAAGTCAGTTAACTAGATAGTGCCCCCTCCACACACACACACACACACACACACACACACACACACACACACACACACACACACACACACACACACACACACACACACACACACACACACGCACACACACACACACACACACACACACACACACACACACACACACACACACACACAGACACACACATCTCTGCTGTTTAGTAAAAGAAAGCCACCCTCTCCTGCATTTACCTGAGTTCAACATATAAATTCATTATTTCTGCCTACTCTTTACTTTCACTTTTGGAAATCTGTAATCCACATGTTGTTACTCAAATCAAATCTCCTGCACATATGTCCTGTCACTGAGTCTGTCTCATGCATGTGTTCCAGAGATACAGCCCTGTTCTGACACTAGAGTTTACATCCTGAAGCTGAGGCTATCTTGTACATCTTTTTCTTAAACCAGAACATTTTTTTATTTATTTTTATTTTTGCTATCAGCAGAGCATTTTGTTTAAAGCTAGGTCAGGCTCCCCAGCCAGCGCCAGGGCCTAGGCAGCTGCCTAGCCTAGGTCACACTGTGATGGATCCGGCTTGATCTTCCTGATCCTCACTCCATGAATTTGTAATTCCTGAAACATTTTAACTTGTTGTTAGTTACTCTGAGATCACTGCTGTGTGAAACATTTTCCACCTTTAGTAAGAGTTTTCTCTTTTCTCCATGGCTGTCTAGTCATAGAACTAAGAAGTAATGGTTGCATGCAGAAGGTTACAAAAAATATATATATTTTAACATTTCTCATTTGCAGTTATGTGAGGAAATTGTCCAACAAGTCTGACTCATTCAGTTTGCAATCAGTATGCTGTATGTTAACTACTCATAGCAAATATGATAGAGGTGGTAAACTTAGGCTCAGTATGGACTAAAACAGTAGTAGGTATTATCTATCTCTGGTAAAAATAATTTCATAATTTGTATAAACTAATACAATATCACAATCAGAACAGAAGAAAAATCAAACTGTCAAAAGTGCTATCACCTGATAAATCGTTACCACACGTTCCAAATTTTCCTTATGTTATCTGCTGAAATCACTGGACTAGATTTGTTCCATACTGCAAGAAAATAACTCATTTATGCTGTCATTCTCATAATCGCATGTAAGAAAGAGAGAGAGAGAGAGTGTGTGCGTGTGTGTGTGTGTGTGTGTGTGTGTGTGTGTGTGTCTATATATATATATATATATATATATATATATATATATATATATATATATATATATATACACGCACAGATAGCTAGACATATATGTATCTTTATATATATATATATATATATATATATATGTTCATAGGTGTGTACTAGGCTAATGGCCATGGAGCCTTTACAAGCCTAGCCCATAGAAGTGCCCTGGCATTGTGCTGCACAATGTTAGTTCCCAGTGCCTCTGTCAAGTAGAGCCACTGGCGTGATCCCTGGGGTGAACTTTCTATTACCCATCCAGTCATCAAGATTTCTCTTGAAGAGGGACAGAGAGGTGCTCTGCTTGACATGTATGGGAAGTCTATTCCAGAGCATGGGCAGTTTCTGAGTGAGGAACCTGTCCCTCCAGCATGTTCTGTTGATTGTGGTAATGAGGTTGAGGTCTCTGGAGTGTGTGGTGCCGAGGGATTGGGATTTCTTTAGATGTAGCATTTCTAACAGAGCTGGGTCAGACATGGCTTTGTAAGTCAAGCAAAGATCCCCTCTAAGTAGGCAATATGAGAAAGAGAATAGCTGGAGTCTTTTGAGTCTGTCCATGTAGGACATGTGTTTAATGCCTAGGATCCTCTTAGTGAGGTACTTTTGTGGCCTCCCCAGCTGTTGCAGGTGTCTAGTGATGTACATGCCAAATGGGGCATTATACTCGATGACTGGTCTAATTAGGGAAGAGTAGAGAGAGACGATGATCTCTTTCTTCCTGGATGCAAAACCCTTGATAATGAGATGTGCCACATAGAAGGACTTTCTGACCACAGTGGCAATGTGGTGGTCCAAGGAGAGGTTGCTGTCAACCTGCATCCCCAGATCTCTTATAATGCCTGAAGTTTTCAGTGGGCTCCCATTGATGTGGTAATTAGTGGGAACTGAGTTTTACCAAAGGGGATGACAACGCATTTTTTGGCATTAAGCTTAAGGCCATGGTTTCGACAATAGTCATTGGTCTTATTGAGGCCTTTGTGTAGGATGTCTGCATCACTTGGGGAGTTAATAATGGCTCCCAGCTTGCTGACATCTCTGAACTTGGTCAGCCAGAGTCTCTTTGTGTTGGCCTGGACTTCTGAGAAGTAGATGCCGAACAGGAAAAGACCCAGGACCGATCCCTGTGGTACTCCACTCGTGACTGGTCAGCAGTCTGACTTAGAGTCCGCTACTTTCACACTGTGTGTTCTATCTGTGAGCCATTTTGCAACCTACCTAGTGATATAGGGTTGATGCCTAGTTTGGTGAGTTTATCAATAATTCCCGAGTGAGGAATGGTATCAAAGGCCTTGGCCAGATCAAGGTAGGCTGTATGCACTGCTTACCTTCATCTACAGCCCTGGTGACTGACTCAAAGAAGTCAACCAGGTTGAGCAGGCATGATCTCCCTTTCACAAAGCCAAATTGCATGGGATCTAGAGTTTGGAGATTTCCTATATCTTTGTTAATTAGGTCCATGATGATGTGCTCCATATTACATATTTACATACATATCAGACTCGTCAGACTAATGGTGTGATGATTCCCAGGGTCTGTAGTTGCTCCCTCTTTATGGAGAGGGATGACTGTAGCAGTGCGCCATTTGGTTGGTACAAAGCTTGAGGTGAGGCTGTGACTGAAGAGGGCACACAGATGTGGTGCCAGTTTGCTTTGTAGTTCATGTAGAACACAGCGGGGATATTATCAGGTCCCATGGAAGCTGTATTCTTGGCCTTGGACAATGCAACTTTAACCTGTGCTGCAATAATGCTGGGTGCCTGGCATTCTTCCAGCATTGTGACTGGTCCTTTGGGGGGGGTAAAGTTGTCACTGAATCTGTCGGCCAGTATGTTGGCAATATCTGTTGGCTCAGTATAGGAGGTACCATTGTGCAGTAACTCAGAGCAAATCTGGGTATTGCCATGGAATTTCTTGATATAACTATAGAAGGCTTTGTGATTGTTTTTAATGGCTGCTGCAATTCTGCCTTCATAGCTGGCTTTGGAGGATTTGATGAGGGATCTCAACTTTTTGTTAAGGCTAATAAGGGAGTTTTTTCAGTCTTGGGACTTCACCTTTTTCTGCAACAGTTTCTCCCTTCTGTTGTAGAGTTTATTAATGGCAGGGGACCACCAGATTGGCTTCCGTTTTTTGGAGGAGAGCGTCTTGGTTCTGTTGGGTATGGCATGTTTCATGCATTTATGTACATGTTCGTATACTGCATTGGTGTATGATTTGGCAGTCATGCAGCTATTTTCCATTGGCATGAGTGCCGTGAAGTTAGCCAACTCTGTTTTTAGCAGCCCAAAGTCAGTGTTGGAGAAATTTTTCAAGTGGTTACTTTTGCAGGGGATGGTGTGGGTGAGATGTGGAGTTCCACGGTGATTAGTTTATGATCAGATCTAACCAGGGAGGGATTGACTGTTGGTGTAGAGCAATGGTCGCCTATGTTAGTAATAATCGGGTCAGGGATGTTGCTTCCTCTAGTGGGGGTCAGAATGAGCTGATCCACGGCACTGGAATTGATGAATTCCAGGAAGTGTTGGGCCAGTGTATTGGTGCTTGAGTAGTTTTCCCAGTTGATAAAGGGGTTTTTGAAGTCTCCTAGTATGAGAGTGTTGGGTTGGACCTTAATAGAGTCCAGGGTGCTTAGGAATGTTGAGTGAGAGTCTAGGGACATGGTTGGGGACCTATACCAGGCTATAACCTGAATGGCTGTCTTACCCAGTGTTAGTTGTACCTGAAGTATCTCAGATGCATTATACTGGGCTACTAGTCTGGAGGTGTGCATATCCTTTATGAATATGGAGACACCAGCACCTTTGGAGCTTTGGTTCTTGTTTCGGGGCTGAAAGGTGTGGAATGAATTACAGCCTGGTAGCGCAGGGGTGCTTTCTGCCACTTTAAACCAGGTCTGCATTACAGCACAAATGTCAATGTTCTCCATTTTGAGGAGTGCTTCATTTGAGTGCATCTTGAGATTTAGACTTCCAGCGTTGAGCAGCATGACCCTGAAAGTGCATTTATTTGTAGCTGTTATGATGGTAATTTGGTCTTTGGAACACCACCTGAAAAAGGCACTATAGGCATGGCAAGAGCCTTAGCCAGTACCAGAAACCCAGAGGTGACAGATGCAGGCCATCTCTGGCAAAGCATCAAGGTCTATCACTCATGTCATCCCAACCAGACAGATACGGGATCTGCTTAGAATGACACCAGAAACTTAGCCAATTGTTGAAGTCAATCATTTTTTGTTTGTACTGCTGTATCATTCTGGGTGACGGTAGGATATTGCTCAGGGCTAGGGTCATACCTGCCTGGGCCACATAATCCAAGAGATCCACCATGTATCTTTTCATGTAGTCCAGGGAGGTGCACTCAGGTTATACACACCCACATAAACAATGACAGAATCATACTAGTACTTGTTGTGGAGTGACCTGAATGCGTGTGTTATGTGTTGGATTCTGGCACCTGACAGCTGACTATTACCTTCTCCTTATTCAACCTAGTGAGTGGGACATCTGTGTGCCTCACTATTGAGTCACCTATGATTAGTGTATTGAGCAAAGTGTTTAGCCTTAGGGGCTTAGGTTGAGGAGCACACTGTGGAGGTGAGCTATGTATCCTGTGGTTTGTGCTGTGTTGTGGTGGTCGAGTGCATTTCTGTCTTAGAGGTCTACGCATTATGGGTACATTTCTATTGAAAGCCTCCATGAAGGTGGGTGTGTGGTTTGTGTTTTTATGTGAGAATTGTTATGGTGGGTGTTCTGGAGATCTATGTGTTCCATGTGGTGTGGTGCAGGTTTTGACCTTCTCCTCTTGACCAGCTAGTCCGGTCTTGGCTGGAGAGTGCATAGCTTCCAATTTGGTGATATAAGTGCATCTCTCACAAGTCTGAGTGTTGGGAGGTAAAAGGAGAGGGTTGTCTGTGTACATGAGGCAGTTGCTACACTGCCTCAGAATGCCCAAGTGCACCAGGTTAATAGGAGAAAGCACAGAGAACTGCCCTTTAATCATGCCAGGAGGGGTGGTCATAACTGCTAAGTACTGGAGCTATTTCCATGAAGAACGACTAGCTACAATAATTGCTACAAAAACCTGTTGAAGTGCAAAGTGATTAAGCTATTTGAAGCGCAAGAGAGAGAGAAAGAACTAGCAAGATCTAAAGGAAAAACTTAAGAGCAGACTTTCTGGCACCAGTAATAGAGTACCTTAGCTCAGTGCCACTGTGCGAAGCTTAAACAAGCACAAACCCACGCAAATGCAGGCTTTTAAACCAGAAAGTTGAAAGGGATGGAAAAACTGCCCAAACGGCCAATAAACTACAATTTCTGGGCCAGAAACCACTTCTCTTGTGGTAGAAAGGCTACCTAGTGATTACTACTCCCACTGATAAGCTAGAAGGCTTCCCTCTAACACAGAAAGGCTTGGGGGGGGGGGGCTCAGAAGCTTATAAACAGTCTTGGATACAGCAAATCTCTATCTGGACTAGACTAGTTACAGGAAAGATGGGAAACAAGCTTAGAACTACCACACACACACACACACACACACACACACACACACACAGATCCTTGGTGGTTGGTCAAAGTATTCTGTATTTGAATGCATTTTATTTAAAGTGAGCTATTAAAGTGCTTGATAAATATTTTTAGTGGAAGTGCGGTATTTGTTCAAGGTCACTGAATAACAGGAAGTACTAAGTTTTCCATTTAACACAGTACTGTAAGATCTTGGGGGTAGTATTTTTAAGTTTGTAGCAGATGTGGGGGACACAGACCCCCTGGGGTGTGCAGGGGGCTTGCCTCAGAACAAAACTCTTCATTCATTTTAACATTGCTCGATTAGCCCATTTTTTTATTTTTTTTTGCTTGATAAAATGACTTAAGGCAGAGTAAACTTTGGTGATTTACCATAAACCCATATAGACCGATAGATAGATGATATAATGTGAAGAACATTTTAAAATTCTGAATTTTAGTAGTGAATACCTGTGAGATACGTAAACAGTTAATCACTTCTAAGCATGTCTGTCTTTAACTGCAGTGTGCAGCTTGTAATTTCCCCGATCGTGAACTACTGACAAATAGGCAGTTGTGTTTATTCATTGCAAGATGGCTGGGCTTCAAACACAGTAAAGCAGCTCATGGGGAATTTGAATTTCTTTCTGGATGGAGACAAAGTAGCAATGTGCCTTGTTACATATTACCCACTGCTTTTAGGTGGATCTGAATACGTGGCATAATATGCAACTAGTTATAAGACATGATGGGGATATCTACTTCTTCACATCTTCTTAAAAATATTTTTTGTGCACCTTCCTACTTATTTATTTTTATTTTTTTTTATTTTATTTTACATTTGTTGACCGGGCTAGTCTAACTGGATATATGTCCATTTTCAGTAGAGGCCCGGGGAGTGGTTTCTGGCCCAGAAATTGTAGTTTATTGGCCGTACTTTGTATTTGATAACTTTTATTTTAGTATAATAGAAATAGTCAGTGCTTACTTAATAATTATTTAGATATAACTGGGGAAAAAACAATCCTTTAGGCTTTTTTCCACAATTTTTTAAGTGCATCTGTTTGTAATTAGGCCATTACCAGAAACCACTGAAACTAGCAGTACTTATAGTATAAAGTCATAAAGCCTTTCAGTATATTCATCAGCTGCATACTTTCAGGCCCTGTACTAATGTTACTACTAGCCACTCAATCTTTTGCTAATTGCATTTTTGTAACTTCAGGGCATAGTCAAAGCATCAGCTCATCTTCTTTGAACTACAAAGTTAATTAGAGGTACCAGTATATTCGAGGGCTGTCCGGCACCCCTTGTAGTCCTGGATCACTAGTTACTCACCACCAGCAGCTGAAGGGCAGACAACTATATCTGACAGCAGAATTCAGCAGCTTGGATTTGGCTAATGATAGTAGTATAAGGGACAAGCGACGCCCATTTATTGTAACTTTCAAGGTATTCTCTGTCTCATTTGCAGAAGTCCCAGGAGTGACATTAACAAACACCCAAACCGATAGTCTCAGGAGTTTGGGTAGCGATAGCAGTGTCAGTCAGTCATGCACTCTGTCTTAAAGGGTGTATCATGAATAAAAGGGCGAGAGAAGATACATTAGGGAAGTATACCAGTGTCACTAACATCACACAGTGACTCAGAGAGTAATGCATGACTAGAGAAAAGTGCATAGCTGCACTTATGAACTGGACAATATCTACATTAATCTATTTCCCATCTACATTTTGTAAGGTCATATGTTGATGGTGGGAAGAATTGTCCTAGGTCTGTGACATAAATAATTTTCCAAACAAAAATAAACTGTTCCAATTTGTCACATGTATATATTCTGAGTAAAGACAAACTTCTTGTTCTGGAACTTCATCATAGGAAAACATTGCATTTAGACAGATATTTAGCTTTTACACTACACTTGAGATGGATGCTGTTACATTTGCCTTACAATGGGATGTATTTTTCTTTCTTTCTTTCTCTTTCTTTCTTCCTGTCTTATTTCAGACTGACACATTTGTAGGATATATTTAAGCTTTAAGCTTTTCTGAAATCTGCAGGAAAAGTTGTAGCATGAAATGACTTCATAAGATATCTCGACAGTGAGAGGTGAATTGTATTTGTATGTTATTTTGTGTAATATAGAAAGAGTGTGTTTGAAGGCTGTCTGTAACTTTATTGCACTGTAATTATGTGTTGAAATACAGTTGCACAGAAAAAAAGTTGTTTTTGCTTGCAATTGCAGGGATGTCTTAAAGCTGAATTAAGGAACCCCTGAGCCCAGACCTATGTAAAAAGCCAAGTTTGAGCGATTTATTTGAAATCCTGTTGTTTACTCCAGCTAGTCCTTTCATGTATGTGAGAAAACAAAATAATGTAGTTACCTCTGGTTTCTGTAGTGAAAAAGACAATAAGCTAAGTATTTATGCTGGACTGAAACTAGTGTAGAATGAGTCCTGATGGAAGACCTTATTTTATCCACATCTGTGTAAGTGCTGTCTGAATTTGCCTGTATAGTATTTTAGTAACTTAGCATAGTTAAGGATTCTGTTAGAGACAGCTAGGTTATTTAGTTAGATTTTTCCTTTTAAGTATTCTGCCTGAGCATGAGATTATTGTTTTATATTCAGTACGTGAGTGCATTTACCGCTGCAGATTTAATTTACATCAGTATTGTCTAACTTATTTATTTTCTATGCAAAGTTCTTTATTTAATCAGTAGATAATAGTCCAAAACAAATATCAGTAGCAAGACCTATTCTTCAGACCATATAACCACATACACCAACCAACACTCCTTAAATAAACTTCTTCTTTCAGATTCATCAAATCACAGATGAACATCAATTAGATTAAAGTAACAGTGCATAAAAATCCATTAAAATTCATTTAAAAAATTCAATGGCCATCAGAAAACCATATATACAAAGACAAAAGCACTAAAAACATTCGAAAAACATTCAAAATTGATCATTGATACAACAAACAATACATAATAAATACTCTAATAGAGAGGTTAACACAAAATAGATAAGAATGCCATTTCTTTACCCTCCTGTTTCTGAGCATCGGTTTTGTAGATGCTCTTTCATTTAAGCCTGAGCTCCTATCGGCTCTAAGGAGAATAATCCAGTGTGCCTCTCTGCTTTCAGTATATTTCCTGATGTTGCCTTCTCTAATTTGCGGGTGGATAACCTCTAGGACCCTAAAACTAAACTTGTGTGTTTCGCCGGCTGATGAAGCTCTTTAGCGAAAGCGCTTACCTACTTGATTTTTGTGTTGCCAATAAATATCTGGATTTATATTTGATTTTATGAAGAGCCTGGTTGTCTTGCTACTGATATTTGTTTTGGACTATTATCTATTATTTTCTTCGTAGCGAGAATTTTATCCTGTGGGGGACTTTAGTACTCGTTTATTGTTATACAGTTTCTTTATTTAATCACTTTCAAGATCATGTAGCTGGTATTTATTTATTTATTATTTATAAGCTGAGGACAATATATTATCTAGCACTGTAGGCAGCCAAGCTGCTAACATCTGCCTCTAATTGGCCAGACTGCTCTGCAACTTACCGTTTTGTTTTTTATTCATTTTGGCTGTTGTTTAAAAGGGTCACATTAGCTAATGGATCTCTAACCCAGACCAGAATTTGCTCTTTTACCAGGATGAAAGCTGTGTGGGATTTGGGAATTCTGTCAACCTTCCCTAGAATGTTGATGTTCACAAAGACAGTGGTGAGAAAAAGTCTTATGGTGCAACGCCAAAGGCTTGGTCAGTTTGGAGTCTTAATGTGGGTTTGGATATCAAAAGCCCAAACCCCAGGCAAAGTGCATATTCTGTGTATGGTCGTGAGGCCAGGTTGTGTTTGATGAATTGTTCATGAATCAGATTTGTGTGCATCTTTTCTACTTTAACCTACTGGGTACCAATGGTATGACTCAGGAGATCATCCCTCTGGTGGCCATCAGACGAATTTGTAAGCCGTGGGGCAGATCCAAAGACTGTAGTCACTATTTCTTACATATCCAGCAGTCCTAGACAGGTTGACAGTTTTGGTGCCATTGGTGGAATTCAGACTCCATCAGCGCTAGACCAATAAAGTTAAGAAAAGAAAACAGTTAATGAAGGTTTAATGAAGTGGAGAACAGGATGAAGACAGATAATTATTGACTCACAGACCCATCATGGAATCTGCTTGGGATGCATACTGTAGAATTTTTATGGAGAAGGTATAAACTCATACTCCTGAGTGTCCATTGGAAATAAAAAATAACTTTGCACCATGTGGCGTTTGGATGCTAATAATGAGCACCAACACCACATTGCATGCCAATTTATCATTTTAAGACTAGGCAGTAGATTTGGCAGATTGTAATTTTCTCCTTTGACAGATCCAGAAAGGCAGAATTTCAGTCAGATTATGTGACAAATGAGGGAGGTGGGTGTGACAGTCGCAGTCATTTTCCAATATTAGCTTTACAGTAGACTGAAATGGATGCAGGTGATCTTTTCTGTGCTTTGAGTCAGTCTATACATTAGGAAGAAGAAGACTTAAGAACCAAGCAAAGAATGCGCTACATATTTACTCAGAAAAAACCCAGCGGGCTCACTTATAACAGAAGGTGTCACAAGGCCCAAAATGCTCAGCTTTCCCAAATAAAGCCTCATAAAGTGAAACAGGAAATGTAGGGAAACTGGAGCAAACTGTAGAAGAAATGAAAATAAACATAAGTTCCAAACATATAAGTGTATGATACTGAAGCTATTGGCTAGAGAGGCAAATAGCACAAGAAAAGCCATTCAAAGAGCTCACGGGATGAAGTAGTAGAAGAAATAGGCACAGGTAGATGGAAAGAAGAGGGCGCAGGCAGAGTAAGTCTAGGACTAAGGCAGGGAGCTCTTGTCGGGACAATGAAAAAGCAGAGGCTGGAGTAAAGAAAAGAGGAAAATAGCTTCCCTGGTATCAAAAAATAAAGCCCTGATTACAATCAATTACAATTGTTATACCTGATGACACCTGCTAGCCTTGAAGACTTCTTATCCTGGTGTTCTTCCACATACTCACAAGAAACCCTTATTCTGGGGGACTTCAACCTAGATTGGTTCACCTGTATATCAGAACCACCAAGTAATCTAATAAATCTCCATGGCAACCAGCAGCTAGTCCAAATTCCAACTAGATGTGATAAAAAATCTAAAAGGGAATCCATCCTTGACTGGTCCTAACTAACAACCCCACATTGTACCCTCACACAGGCAGTCTCCCAGACACCTTAAGTGACCACAACATAATATACTTTATACGCAGTACAACAAGCATATGCAAACCCACTAACTATATATCCACTAGAAACACAAAAAAATTTTCTCCTGAGGTCCTCAACACTTTACTGTACAACTGTGACTGGACCCCCCTAAAAACCCCTCCCACTGGACCAGGCTGTAGCATATTTCAACAAAACATTTCTAGAACACCTAGACACTGTCATTCCATTGCGCAAAATCAAGGTTAGAACCTCTACAAACCCCTGGCTCAGTAAAGAAACCAAACAAATCCTCAAGTCCAGAGACATTGCCTGGCTTTACTATAAAAAAAAAAAACAAAGAAACACAAAGCCTAAGTACCAAGAACTGCGCAACCATGCAAAAAAATGCATTAGGCTGGACAAAAAATCCTACTACACAACATTACAAGCTAAATACCAACACAACCCGCAAAAATTTTGGAAAAATGTAAACCAGCTACTAAAATCCACCCAAAAGGCTACCCCCAAACCAACGACCCCTGACACTAAAGTTTCCATCGAAACACAATTCAACTCCCACTTTGTGAACTCAGTTCTATCCTTAGTATCACAGGACAGTTCCTTCCTCACTATCCCCCCAACACAAATAACACTAACACAAGCTTTACCCTAACAGTTTCCACCACTTCAATCAAAAGCATGCTCTCCAAACTAAAAACCTCACCAACAGCATCCGACCTACTCCCCAGCTATTTCTTGAAACTCACACCAGATGCTATTGCTATCCCACTCTCCACTCTCATAAACAGATCAATTGTTGAAAACTATGTGCCCAAACTCTGGAAAATATCCTATGTTACACCCATACATAAAGGCAGGACCTCCACTGAACTTAATAACTACAGACCCATTGCTTTACTCTCCCCCCTGGCCAAAATCCTAGAAGATTGCATCCATACCCAGATGTTAAACTATCTCCTAGACAGCAACATCCTGTCACCTACTCAGCATAGTTTCAGACCTACCCATAGTACCACTACAGCCCTCCTCTGCTTCACAGACACAGTAAACCGTCTCAAAAATGAAGGTCTACAAGTGTCAACTCTTTTTTTGGATATGTCCAAAGCATTTGACACAGTCTCACACCAAATCCTGCTAAACAAACTAAACCAATATCATCTATCAAATTCCACTCTTACCTGGTTCCAAAGCTACTTAACTGACAGGTAGCAAGCTGTGAAATGGGAACATTCTCTCTCTCCTCAGCTGCCCATAACTATAGGAGTCCCACAGGGTTCTATCTTAGGACCACTACTATTCACAGTCTTCACAAATGACCTCCATACCTCCACACAGCATGCATCTATTATTCAGTATGCAGATGACACCACTTTAATCTGTGCTGCACAAAACATCCCCACTCTCCTGCAAACAACTCAGCTAGCATTCTCTGACATTGAAAACTACTTTACCAAAGCCCAACTTATCCTCAATCCAAAGAAAACTCAGCTTATGATTATAACCCGTTCTAACAAAAACACTAACAGTCAATTCACTATCTAGTCCACAAATGCTACTACAATTGCTCCAGTGGCACAGGCTAAGCTATTGGGAATAACCATAGACTCCCACCTAAAATTTGATAGTCATCTCAACTTAACTATTAAAAAAGTACATGCCAAACTGGGGTCACTCTACCGTATCAAACCATTTCTTACCAACAACACAAGTTCAGCCATTGCTCGCTCCCAACTTCTATCCACCCTACTCTATGCATCTCCCATTCTGACTAATCTCAACAAAACTGAACTAAGCAAAATGGAAGCCTGCTATAACAGAATTGCCCGCTTTGCTGCAAATTGCTGATATAGAACTCATCACTGTACTGCTTTGAGACAGCTCCACTGGCTTGAACTGCTCAACCTCCTAACCTACAATCAGCTCTGCCTCTGTCATTCTATTACCTCCCCAATAAGTGTCCTGCTCTCAAAAACCTAGTACAACATCACTCAGCCAAAAGGCCTCTTAGATCATCAAGCAAACTACTACTAGAAGTCACCAACAGCTACAATAGCTTTAGAGATGCACTATATAGTAGTTTGGTGGCTAAAAAATGGAACTCTGTCCCTACTAGCATTCAAAACACATCATCCAAAGCCTCCTTTAAAGACCTCATCAGGCAACATCTCAAGCAAAGTTGGCTGTGCCATGATTGCTCCCCAGGCTAGTGAAAGCGGATAACATATACATACAAAATCTAGAGCACTTGATAATAGTTTTCAATCTTACTCACAAACACTGGCTAATCTACAATGTATGTACTGTACCTGTGTACTATGTATATATTCTACCTATGTTCCAAATTTCAGCTGTACACCACAAATCTATTAATTACCTTTATTTTTAAAATTAATATTTTTTTGTTTGTTCTCTCCACTGTAACTGTTTATGTGCTGCATACCACTGTAAAAACATGTCTCTTGTAATTTGTGTGTATACTGATCATGTCTAAATAACTAAATGTCTGTAATTTTTCTTTGTGGAGCTTTTCTCCCCGGGCCTCTGCTGAAAAAGGGCCTTTTCTGCTCAGTCAGACACCCCCGGTTAACAAATGTAAAATAAATAAAATAAAATAAAATCCAGGAGACCCACATTTAATTGGTAGGTTGGACACCTACTGGAGCTGGTTTAGGGAAAGAAAGGAATAATGAGACTTTGCCTGCTTAGCTGTTTTCAGGGAGAGGGATGAGGCATGACTTCAGAGGTACAGTCTCCACAGTAGAATCCCAAGTGTAGTCCAGAGATGACACAAAGGTGCTCATCTTCAAGGCGGTCAGGAGCTGCTGATCATTTCACAGGGAGTTGTGACAGTACATCACACAGGCCGATTGTATGCCAGCTTCTTGGATGCCAATGTGTATGTACAGAGAGAGAGCAAGAGCTTAGTTAATCACCCTGATTTTCCTCATGGATGACAGTGACACCTCCTGTACACACAACCCTTGCCCACAAGGTATGAATGAGCCATAAAACTATTATCCAGAGACAAGTTTAGCAGAGTGACTAGGACACGTTCAAATTTCATACAGGGTCCAGAGTAAAAAAAAAAAAGAAAGGAAATAAGATAAGGAAACCATTTAACTAATGCCCTAAGGATAATTAAAATCAGCTATTAAGCAAGAATAGTGGTATGTAAAGATGTCACTGATTATCTTTCTTGTGATTTCATATGTTCATATTGTCTTGTTTGGACAAGGTAGATTCCAGTGAAAGAAGGACCATGTTGCTGACAATAGCATGCAGAAAGAAATGGACCATCTGAATAATTTATTAGAATATAGAAGGAAAGTAAAAAAATAAATAAAGTATTATGTGATATGAACAGTGTTAAAATGAGGAGGTTGTTAGTTTAATCTTCAATCACGATGAAATAAAGAAATTGTGAAGGTACCAACCTGAAAGGAGTGCAAGGCTACATCCAAAAAGGCTACCAAGAGAAGGACTGCAGTTTTATGGAGATGGACATTAATAGTATTGATAGCTGGTAGGAGAAATGAGGGAGGGTAGCAGCTGTAGGTTGGTTGAGAACTGTTATACTATCACTGGAAAAAGTAGGAGGTTGTACAGCTGTGGAAGGAAAAGGAGGGGCAATCAAAAAGCAGACACTGCTGTGAAGAAAAGGAGAGAATAGCTCAATTGTCATAAAGGAATAAAGCCCTAATTACAATCCAGGGGACCCAAGTTCAGTTGGCAGAGATATGGCTAGAAATTCCATAGATTTGTACTGACCAGTGGAAAACACATCAGATAATACACAGGGTGATCCAAACCAAAAACAAAATGAAAGGTGGGTGGGGCACATGTAGTAACACATATTTAATCTGTCTTTATGTATGTTATAACTATCAATTAATTAATAAGGGGGAAAGTGGGGAGTATGCTTGTGGGCTGCCAGTGGAATGAAATGTGACAGACTCTAGATTGTAATTTTATCCTGTCGTTACTGTTTTGACATATTATTCTTTAATAAGAATGCACATAATAAAAAGGGTGAATATGTGGAACCAGTACAATGCAAATGGATTTGCTTAGATGATGATAAGTAAAAATAAACTTACCCGTGTGGAAAGTAAACAACTCTGAATCTGAGCCACAAAGAAAAAACTGCCAAATTTGATAGTTACTGTATTGTGATTTTGCAAATACTAAGTAAAAGGGTTATGAAAAAAGTAGACATGAGTATAAGAAGATGAGACGCATGGCAAAGAGAGAGGTGGCGAAGGCTAAGGATAAGGCATATGGAGAGTTGTATGAGAGATTGGACACTAAAGAGGGAGAAAAGGACCTGTACCGATTGGCTAGACAGAGGGACAGAGCTAGGAAAGACATGCAGCAGGTAAGAGTGATAAAGGATAGTGAGGGAAATGTACTCACAAGTGAGGAGAGTGTGTTGAGTAGATGGAAAGAGTACTTTGAAGAGCTGATGAATGAAGAGAATGAGAGAGAAAGAAGGTTGGATGATGTGGGGATAGTGAATCAGGAAGTGAAACAGATTAGCAAGGAGGAAGTAAGGACAGCTATGAAGAGGATGAAGAATGGAAAGGCTGTTGGCCCAGAAGACATACCAGTGGAAGCATGGAGGTGCTTAGGTGAAATGGCAGTAGAATATTTAACCAGATTGTTTAATGAAATTTTGGAAAGTTGGAGGATGCCTGAGGAGTGGAGAAAAGGTGTTTTGGTACCTATCTTTAAGAATAAGGGTGATGTGCTGAGCTGCAGTAACTACAGAGGGATAAAATTGATCAGTCACAGCTTGAAGTTATGGGAAAGAGTAGTGGAAGCTAGGTTACTAAGGGAGGTGATGATTAATGATCAGCAGTATGGTTTTATGCCTGGAAAGAGCACTACAGATGCAATATTTGCTCAGAGAGTGTTGTTGAAGAAATACAGAGAAGGTCAGAAGGAGTTGCGTTGTCTCTTTGTGGACTTAGAGAAAACATATAACAGGGTGCCTAGAGAGAAGTTGTGGTATTGTATGAGGAAGTCGGGAGTGGCAGAGAAGTATGTAAAAGTGGTACAGGATATGTATGAGGGTAGTGTGACATTGGTGAAGACTGTGGTGGGAGTGACAGATACATTTAAGGTGGAGGTAGGATTACATCAAGGATCAGCTCTGAGCCCTTTCCTATTTGCAGTGGTGATGGACAGGTTGACAGATGAGATCAGACAGGAGGCCCCGTGGACTATGATATTTGCAGATGACATTGTGATATGTAGTGAGAATAGGGACCAAGTTGAGGAGACCCTGGAGAGGTGGAGATATGCTTTAGAGAAGACAGGAATGAAGGTCAGCAGGGCTAAAACAGAATATATGTGTGTAAATGTGAGGGAGGGTAGAGGAATGGTGAGGATGCAGAGAGTAGAGTTGGTAAAGGTGGATGAGTTTAAGTACTTGGGATAAACAGTTTAGAGTAATGGTGAGTGTGGAAGAGAGGTGAAGAAGAGAGTACAGGCAGGGTGGAATGGGTGGAGAAGAGTGTCAGGAGTGATTTGTGACAGACGGGTACCAGTAAAAGTGAAAGGGAAGGTCTACAAGAGGGTAGTGAGACCAGCTATGTTATATGGGTTGGAGATGGTGGCATTGACGAAAAGGCAGGAGTCAGAGCTGGATGTGGCAGAGTTAAAGATGTTAAAATTTGCACTGGGTGTGACTAGGATGGACAGGATTAGGAATCATTATATTAGAGGGTCAGCTCAGGTTGGACAGCTTGGAGAATAAGCAAGAGAGGTGAGATTGCATTGGTTTGGACATGTGCTGAGGAGGGATGCTGGGTATATTGGAAAAAGGATGCTAAGGATGGAGCTGCCAGGTAAGAGGAAAAGAGGAAGGCCTAAGATAAGGTTTATGGATGTGGTGAGAGAGGACATGCAGGCAGTTGGTGTGAAAGAGCATGATGCAGAGGACAGGAAGAAATGGAAACAGATGATCCGCTGTGGTGATCCCTAATGGGAATAGCCGAAAGAAGATGATGAAGTAAAGGGGTTATTTACCCGTTGAAGATAGATATGTCTCATAGAAGACAGCTGGCATACAACAAAATGTCTGTAGTCACTGTGAAAGAACTTTACTGAAGCAACTGTAGGGTGAATTTTTAGGACTTGGTGAAACAATTGGTGGGAAAAGGAGAGTGTACTTTTCTCAGGGGGGGACAGAACAAAGAAGAAATTTTATGAGGTTACTAAGATAGAGGGGAAGGAATGGGGAAGGGGATCCAGTTATCGCATGGGCCAGGTGACAAGAGTAAGGGTCTTTGATGTAGCTCCTCTGTTAAAGTTACGGGCTACATTGTGAGGGTTATGCCAAAGTTTCAGATAAAAGGAGGTGACTGCAGGAAAGGAATTGTGAAATGTATGATACCAATGTGAGGAATGCGAATAGACTGAGAATGGAACATGGAACAGGGAGAAGGAAGGGACATGAAATTAGTGATGTTGCATGACATGAAGTTAAAGGGGAAGAAAGCATAGAAAATGAGAAAGGGAGTGCTTTAGGGTGAATGGGGCTGCAGTTAGAGGAGAAGTGGCCTTAATGTTCCAGATTGATGTGTGGGAGAAAGTGGATAAGGCAGCAAAGAGTCTGGGGTGGAGACAGTTGCTGAAATGTGAAATGGAAGCAGTGAAGTAGATGCCAGTCTCGGTATGTAGACCTCTTTTTTTTTGTGCAGTTGGAAGAGCTAAGGGAGTCACAGACCAGAGGAGTGGTGGGATGTGGGTTTCAGTGTAGTAGTTAATCCAGGATTGACTTCAGTGTTCTGAATAAGAAAGGAAAAATGGAGGAAGGGGTGTTAGTAGAGGTATGGTGATGGGTGGCAATGAGGGGTGAGGGGAAACAAGCTGTAGAGAGAGGCAAGATGGAGGAGGTGTCTGAAGAAGCATAGGGTGTCGTAGACTATATGTACTTGGCACGCTATGCATACTGTAATGAAAATTAAGGCAAGAAGAAAAGGATTGTCTGAGTCGTGCTGCAGTATAGGGATATGTATTTATTTACTTATTTTCTTTTGTTAACTGGGTAAATTAGCTGGTTGACAAGTCATTTTCAACCATAGTATTGCCCAATTGGCAAAGACAAATGAAACAATGTTTAATAAGATTCATGCTGATTCATTGATGTCGCTTAATACAAAGCCATATTCATTGGAAATCTTTCTCTGAAAGTGGCTTGCAACAATTGGAAAGAAAGGTGTTTTTTACAGGAGGCCAAGCCCCAGTGCACATTCCACGCAAGAAGCATCCTCACACACCTATATTTATATATACGTCATTCATGGTTGCAGAACATTAGTGAAAAGCATTTTATTTATTTATTTTATTTTACTTTATTTGACATTGGGTTACTGGGAAAGTCTGACTGAGTAAGAAGCCCATTTTCAGCAGAGGCCTGGGGAGAAAATCTCCAAACATACAGAAAAAAATGAACAGAAGAATAAAACCTTTACATAATTAACAGCCAAAGCAAAACACAAAAAATAATTAGTTTACAGATGAAGAAAAACATGTACGTGCATTTTTCCATGTGTAGGTATATCTGAACAAAAACTTAACTTATACAGGGAAGGTCAACTAGTGTTTTTACACATATTCATTTTGAATAGAAAGTTTAACAGAGTGTAAAAATATGTCAAAACAAACAACTTATACAAAGAGGATCAACTGTTTCTACAGGTATTCATTTTGAATAGGAAGTTAACAGAGTGTGGCACATGAAAAAAGTTTAATCACAGAGAGGAAAGAAACAAAAGTGTAGTTATTACATTATTATCAGAAATCGTATCAACGAAAAACAAAAAACAATTTTTCAGATGGGCATGAAGCCATATACAGACATTATTACATGTGTAGAAAAAACAGGCATATTCAAGGCAAATTTAGGTTTTACAGAGAACATTAACAAAATGTATTTACAAGATAAGCATTTTAGAGTAGGAAGTTTGACAGAAAGTGGTATATAAAATGAATATATTGGAGGTATAGTTGTATCTTGAAGAAAATAGCATAGATAGATGTCATTACATTAGAAATTGGGTATGTAATTGGCCAGAGTTATCTGAAGTATAGTGCCAACATAGCCATTTGTTTTAAATAGAGCTAACAGAGAAACAATAGTTAGAATAGGGAATAAAGGCGGTGAAGGCTGACAGAGTAAGGAGAAAGAATGTAGTACAGAGAGTAAGAAAGTGGTAGGATAAGTTATAAACACGGGCTGTTAGGGATTAGGTAGAGTGTAATGGGGTATCTAAGATAAGAGAGGGAAAAATAAGAATTAATTGAGATGATAGTAGCAATACAGGTAAAGATGGAGGAAGGGAGGTAGAAGGAGGAGGAAGATGGACTGGGGGATATTAGGGCTAACATTAGCCTGGTTTGGAACATGGACAGTTACATGACCTAAAAAGGAAGTATTTTAGTATAAGCTTAATTTTTTTGTGGTTTGTGGTTTTTCCTGATATCTAAGGGTAATGCATTCTATAGTGGGGTCACTGAATAAGAATATAAACATTGACCAGCAACTTCGGTTTGTGTAAAGTTAGAAGTTGCTTGTTCTCAGAGTGGAGAGCCCGGCTAGGTATATGAATTTGAAGTATTGATTTTAAGGCATGGCAGCTTTCTGGTTTATTGATAATTTTATGGGTAGTCATTAATTGCAGGTAGTTAAGCTATTGTGGAAATTATAGCCAGGTAAGAGCAGAACAGTGTTGTTTGTAGTATGATACACCCATTGCAAATTTTGCTATTTTGTTATAGCAGTATTTGAGATTGATTTTTAGTGAATTTTGTACATTGGTTAGAATAGTGGCACCATACAGTAATGAGGGAAGAAGATAGGTAGTGGCTAGTGAAGTTTTGGTGGCTGTGTCCATGAAGTGTTTGTGGCGATAGAGCATCCCTAGTTTCTGATGAGTTTTTTTGATAGTGCTGTGTATATGAAGGTCAGAGGTTAGTTTATCTATTATTACTCCTAGTAATTTGTTGTAAGGGACCACTTCGATTTCTGCGTTATTCAGCAAAAATATCTTAAAGTCAGTTGGGGGTGTTCTAGGTGTAAAGAGAAGGAGTTTGCTTTTGTCGGGATTGAATAAGAGCTGTGCATTATTGAGCCAGGATTCAATGGAGGAGAAGGCATTTTGGGTTATTTGTTTAAGGTGTGCTATGTTACTGGAAGAGGAGATGAGGGTTGAGTCATCTGAGAATTGAATTAGGGAACTTTGGCAGGAGGCAGAGTGGAGATTATTTATAAAGATGTTGAACAGGAGAGGTCCAAGGATGAATCCCTGTGGGACTCCTGTTTTATTGGTTGGGAAATGAGAGAGAAAGCGAGAGAACCTTGCCATTTTACACTTTGTTGTCTATTGGATAGGTAACTGGAAAACCATTGTAAAGAAGATTGAGAGAGACCATGGGAAGAAACTTGCTGTAAGAGTTTAGTCTGAGAGACAGTATCAAAAGCTTTAGATAGATCAAGAAAAAGTGTTGAGGTTAATTGGCCAGATTCTCTTGCTTTATTGACTATGTCCAAGAAGGATATAATTGCAGTAGTAGTACTGTGTGATGGTCTAAAGCCATATTGGGTGGGTGTTAGAAGTTTGCTATGGATGAGGTGGTCTAGGAGTTGTTTATATATGCATTTTTATAAAACTTTGGAAAGAGAGAATAGTATGGAGATTGAGTGGTGGTTGGACAATTCAATAGATTTTCCACCGTCATGTAAAGCAGGTATAATGGATTTTTTCTGGGGGGGGGGGGGCTGGGACTCTATGTTTGATCTGTTAATGAGAATGCTGACAGGATAGGATATGGCATCAGTGGCGATTTTCAAGTACTCAGCTGGAAGGTTATCTGCAGAAGGAGAGTAAGGTTTTATTTTATGTAGTTGATTATGTATACAGCTAGTAGGTATAGGTTGTAGTGACATGTTTGAGGGTTTAGAGAAATGAGTGGGTGAGAGCACAGTAGGACTGGGTGGTGTTTGAGAGAGAGAGAGAGGTAAGTCTAGATTATTAGTGGGGTTAGGACAAAGGGACTTGTATCATTGACCATGCTAGCTATGGTTTCTATCAACTGAGAGTTAAACATTTCTGCAATTTGTCATGGGGATTTGTCTGTGAATGGGGTGAGGTTTTGTTTGCATCCTGGGGTAAGAAGTGTTGAAATGGCAGGCCAACATTTTGGGGGTTGTTTTGTTGGTTGGCTAGTTGCTGTGTGAAATATTGTCTGTTGTCAGTAGTTATATATTTTTTTGCCTGATTATGTAGTTGTCTGTACTTTTGCAGACTGAAATAATTTCTGTTCTTCTGCCATTCATTCCAAGCTTTTTTTCTGTCTGTTAGTAGTTTTTTAGTGGATTTTGTTAGCCAGGTTGCATGATTGATTTTAGTTATTTTAGTGTAAAGTGGGGCTAGGCTGTTTAGGGTATCTAGAAATAGTTTGTTGAAATAGTTAACCGTGTCATCTAAAGGTAGTGTTTTTAGCATGGACCAGTTGAAGGATTTTAGTATATTAATAAATTGTTGCTGGTTAAAGTCGGTTAGGTTGTGAGATGTTTTATAGATATGGAATTTGGGTAATTGGGTGTTTGTCCTGCAAGTATAAGCTGGTAAATGGTCACTTAAAGTGTCAAGGAGAGTTCTGGAGTTTGAATATTTAGTAGGATCTGAAACTAGGATCCATTCAAGAACTGAGCCTTGGTAGTTGCTTTTTGGTATCCTGGTTGGGGTTGAGATAAGTTGTGTAAATCCAAAAAGATTTATACTGTTGTTAGGGAAATCAGAGGTTACGTTATGTGAATTAATGTTGACATCACCCAAGAGTATTGTTTCTTTAGGTATATTTTGAGATATCCAAGACAAGACCTCTTCTAGTACAGGAATGTTGTGACAAGGGGGGCATACAGAACTGCAATCCAAAGTTGCTTAGCATTGTTAAATTTTAAGACTGTTACAAGTTCAGCATTACTGAATGTTGGGATGGGCTTGGAGTAGGGCAGTGTTGTATATGAGTCTAGGAAGATTAAAGCTACTCCTCCAGCTTTTTAGTAGTTCTGTTTGATCTTAATATGCGGCACCTGGAGGGAGCAGTTCACTATCCTGTATATTTGGCTTTAGCCAGTGTGACTGCAAGTATATCGGTGGTGCTACTAACTGCCTGCATGTATATGCCCTCCTGCCTCTTTGCTAGGAAGTGCTATCAGAAAAGGGGGGGCACAGGCAGCATTTTTGATGTATGTATGCAAATGTGTTGTGGAACTTGCTAATGGTGTGTCTATAGACAGCAGTTATATCAGGGTGATGCTATGTACATCTGTCATACTATATGTATTCTCTACAACACGTCTAAATCAAGCATGTATGCAACAATAACTGTGCAAAGATCACACATACTGATAAACTGTACAACTCTGCACCTCATAGTCAGAATATCATAAAATATGCTATACCTGTACCCCACACACCTTAAGCTAAGCAGTGTTATCATTACTATGCCACACTCTTGCATGATGTTGACATATACAAATGCATAAAAGACTCTCTGAATGCAATTATAATTACCAAATGTAAATAAATAGTCTCTACCCCTACACCTAGAAAGCCTCTCCATTCACCCTGGACACAAAAGGCTATTTATTCTCCACTACAGCATATCAAACTAGAAGAAAAAAATATCATGAAATTATATGCCTGTAATATAAACACATTTATTAATGGGACAACCAGTATGATTGTACAGAAAAAGAGAGATTCTTACAATACATATGAGGTGCCTTTACTCTGACCTTGTCTTCCCACCAGTAAAATGGCACCTCCTCAAGTTACTGTAGTACCCGGACTGTTTACCAAAGCAGGGTATGTTAGTGACAACAGACAACCCATGTTAGGATTGTGCTGAGTATCCACTTTATATTGGTGATCCTCATAACAATCTCCAGCCAGTTGCTCCCCATGGTCCTTATGCAGCAGAAAAGGAAAATTTGGCATTCCTTGCTGCACCACCAAAAAGTCCTGCCACACTCAGTACCATTGAAAACCAAGGCCATTCACCAGGTTACACTACAGAATGCTATGGGAGGCCTTTTGCAGTCATGCCTGTTGGGTCTATATCAGAAGCTCGAACTTTCAAATGTTCGAGTCTCATATGGTCGACACCATATGAGCGAACATTTGAAAGCTTGAAAGTTTCAACAGAGATCGCTGTGGGGAATATTTCCCTTTACTTCACTGTAGTGTGATCTCAGAGTTGGTATATATAAGTAGCAGGGGTGTGGGGGTGCAGGGGGGGCTTGCCCCCCTGCTCAGAGCGTTCAGGTAGGTTTTTTTTTGTTTTTGTTTATTTTTATTATATGTTCAATGTTTTAACTTTGCTCATATGGTGTTGATCATATGAGCATCAAATATGGACCCATGGCTGTTTACTTTTTCAGCAAATGCTATACAAGATAGGGCATCTTGGTAGTGCAGCTTATTGCAGTGTGATCATTATGTAGCACACAAAATGTTGACATGGAAAGGGTGATATTAAGGTGCAAACAATAGCATGAAACAGGTGTAGCATGTCTGTATTACCTAGCTGCACAACAGCTTTGCACTTTAGCACTACCACTGGATATAAAAGTAACCAGTGGCGGCTGGTGACTTCAAATTAAAGGGGGGGCTGCAGAAGACAGCTGAATGGGTGGGGCCAATGGGAAGGGGTAGGGCCAACAAGAAAGGGGTGGAGCTATGCTCAAAACCACAACAACTGGAACTTTAAATATGCTGCCAAACCATCATTACGAGAGTCCAATCAAGACAAAATGAAGTGTAGAAGAAAAAAATATTTCAATGCATTGGCTACATGACAACTTATTTAATATCTAGATGGAAACACAAAGGTTGTGAGGCATGCAAAAACAAATGACTTTTATATACATTACTTGAATGTCAGTCGAAATCATGTATAAAAAAAAGCAGCACTCAATTCAAACCACTTCTCCTTGCAGTGCAGTTCGAATTATAATTTATATTCAGCTTTATAAAATTACCAAGAAACATGCTGAAAGTAGCAATCTGTGATGCCCCTACTTGTAAAAATGTTACTTATCCAAAAAAGACCTGCTGCCTGACAACAACTATCTACTTTTTTCATGGGGAAGACATGATCAAAGTAAAAAATGAACAGCAAACAAGAAACAAGCTCAAGATAAATTGCTTAAAGGATCACTGCACAAATTATGGACCACACATAATAGATTAGCATTCTGTTTAGTTTATGGGTAAAGCCTGCAGAAATGACTGCAAGTCTCCAACAAAATGTAATGAGCTTCTGAAAATACTGCAATCCCCTCCATTATTACAAATACTGTCATATGCATTTCATTACCCAAGGCTTATATGTTATCTAGTTATGTAAATATTCTCTGCATGGCAACAAAAAAGGTTTCAGTATTGGTAATTCTTTAACAGTATGCTTATTAAAACTTACTTGCATCTTACAATCTCCGACAAGCTTACCTGATGGTCATTAAAGCATTGCTACCTAAACACAGAGCAACAGGGCACTGTGACAGCATGCATTTTCTGAATAAGAAGCATAAATCAACAGTATAAAAATATGACAGTAAACCAGAACATTTTGCAAAATCAAGGACAGATGAAAAGCCGCTGCCGTACTTGAGTTCCCCTTGGATGGGGGAATACTCTGCACACTTACACTGCATAACTGCTCCTTGCCTTGCTTGGGCACATCAAGAGCTCCTACATGGGGGAGTGGGGTGCAAAAAGTATGTCACAATTTGAAATGTCTCTGGCTGACGGTGATGGCTCTGATACTCATACCTCTCAACCTGAAAAAATCTGGACAGTTAAGAGGTATAGTTTAGCCGGGGCTGTCTTGAGTTTGCTGCCCTTCCCTCCCCTCACAAAATCATGGTCAAATGGAGCCTCTACCCTGCAGCCATTCCAGTGCCCCATTCCTTGGTTATTTCACCCCATTTACCATAAAACACTAATGTGCATACTGCTTTACTTCTGCAATGATTTGGATTTCATTTTAAAGTTTTATTTTGCATTTTACAACACAAACACTAATAAATATCTGCTAAACAAAGCAATGCAGTCTCACAATGAAAACAGACTTGGCATTAAAACTTCTCTGCCCTTGAAACTTGCATTCATTGAAACAGCATTGAAACCCACATTCAAAGAAAATACATTTTGCCAGTGGTAAATAAAGATTAACTTTGGGCTGTTTTCAAATCATAGGTCCCTTGCACATGAAACATACATGTGCTCTTTGATACACCTTCCTGACTGTATTAAATTATATTCCTTGTACAATACAATACAGTTGTTAGAGGAAGTTTTAAATTTATTGTTTTGAACATTTTTCCAGTAAACAATGAAACAAAATGCATGCACCAATAATGACAAAACTGACCAATTCAGAACATTTCCATCATAAAAGTCTACTCAGACTTCTACAGTCCACCAATATCAGTAAATATGCACAATCTCTGAAGTAGTAAAAGTCATCTAAATAATTCCACATTAAAGAAATCTGCAGCTAATGAAGAGGTTGCTGCTACCAAACAACTTTATATTTCATTGTTTCATCTACAAATAAAGTGCCCAAAGCCAATTTTCAGCACAGGCCCAGGGAGAAACACTCCAGGCACATGTCTTTGTAAGATGAGAGGACATGCCGACTCCACACAGAAGGCATCCCAGTCAAGAATCAAACCAAAGAAGTTGAAGCTGTCAGGCAACAATGCTACCACTGCATCACTGACTGTGTAAGGAAACAAAAGTACAGAAACCACAGATTTTAAGAGGAGCAGAACAGAACAAATATGAGGCAAAAATCTGTATACATAAATATCTGTACTAAGATGGGAGGACATGCAGACTCCACACAGAAAGCACCCCAGCTAAGAATCAAACCAGAAAAGCTGTAACTATCAGGCAACAATGCTACCCCTGCACCACTGACTGACTAACAAAAATATAGAAACCACAGAGTTTATGAGGAACAGAGTAGAACAAATATGAGGCAAAAATCTGCAAATTTTTTACAAATGGTGGTGGGAAGGAAATTCAGACCCTAGCCACCTGCATACAAGGTACAAGGTTCAAGCCTGAGGTATTCCCCACCACACCACCATGAGTTCTCTCTAGCCACCAGTATATATCAACTAGGGCATTACACACACACACACACACACACACACACACACACACCACACACCACACACACACACACACACACACACACACACACACACACACACACACATACACATATCTCTTTCCTGCCGATGAGCCCGAGCATAACACATCCATTGAGCCAAGAAATCCAGTCCTCTATGATATCCATTGAGCCCTGTACTGTAGACAACAAATCATGCTAATGAAGTCCTGTGTACATTAGCTGCAGTGCTACTTAAATGCAATTGGCCCAGCGTACCTTATTAGCTGCTGTGCTAGTTAAATGCATCTTGATTGGTCCAGCCTGCTACTGCTGAAGTCCGGAATGCCTCCATTCTGTGACATCACCACCACACAGACTGCTGGGCAGAGATGCCTTTCCCCCCTATCTAGAATGCTGAGGAAAGCAGTCTGAGAGTGTCCCCGTGTGTGCGCGCATACGTAGAGTACTTCCGGGAATTGCGGCAATTGTAACGTTTTCTTTACTTTGTTTTTGTGTTTCTTTACTTTTACTTTTTTGTTTTCTAGGTGGGAGGGCTGCAGTCCTGCAGTCCTATAGCACGACCCGCCCCTAAAAGTAACACAGTTTTCTCCATGTCTCCATAAGGGTTATTGACCTGCCAGTGTTTGCTCAGTGTATTTTGCAGGTGTTCTTGTGAGTGCATGAGCTTAAGACAGTCTCTTAGCATGACTTCTTGACCCATAGGCATGGCATGTAGAAATAGCTGTTCAGTAGTTAGTGCCAATTAGCATAACTGCCATGTTAAAAGGCTCAGATGTACAGATTATAAATCCTGGTAGCTGCCATGAGCCTCATCATGCTATGGAAGATCACAAGCAGACAATTTCCCAGGCTTGTTAAAGTCAAAAAGATAGTTACTTTACTAACAGCTACCTGTTTACAAGGTAAGTATGCACTTCAAAAGTTGTAATTACTTCCTGCCTTCCCATAAAAGGTCTGCTTAAAACTGCATAGCTACTGTGCTTATTGAAATGTCATCTTGCCACAAAAGGGTGCAAGTCCATGTACAGTTTTATAATACAGACCCACAACATGTATTTGTTTTCATCTGTTACCTTGTCAACTTAAATCATGGTTGTGATGCAGTTAAACAGATGTCAGTTGTGCATTATTATGCTGTGTGAGCCCTTGCATGGGTCACCTTCCTGACAAGTAAGTCACGAGCAGGCTAATCCCAGTCCTGCACCTCATAGCAGATCAATGCTGCACTGACAGTGTCTATAGCATGTTTCTCATGGAGCACAGGTGGACAGCAAGCGTAGGGGAGACTGTACTATGGTTTATGTATATATGTACTTTGACCCCTTGATGTGAGCTGCATTTCAGATTATGTATTCCTCCCATAAAAACAATAATGGCAGTGCATTTTGTATCAGCACAGCTATATGCCACAAATACATATATATGTGTGTATACCTGACATGCTCTGCAGCAGAAATGTACAGATTCCAACTGCTTAAAGAGGTGTCTGCAATGTCACTCGCATACATTTGCCCTTAAACAGCTTATTTCTGTATCTGCAATTGATGCAGCTCTTTGTATTGATAGATATATAAGTTATCTAAGGTTCCAACTCTATGCTGTCAAAGACATGGCATTTGGAAGGTATGTCAGTGACATACATCACACTGATGGTAGTCAACTATGCAGTGTTATAGCAAGCCAGTGCGCGATACCAGCAACTGTAGGCTTGACATGGCATCTATTCAGTCCCACTTTATGGTGGGAACTACTCGACAAGAAGTAAATAAACATGGTCCATGCAATGCAGCTGTGTATGTTCTCTGGCCTACAGATATATATTATTGGCATCTATGTGTAGTAAACAAGAATCATATAGATTGTGTCAAGGCAGATGTATGACATCTACTGATATGCTTATCTTTACATACATTTTCCTTTTCATTGCACATCAGAATGTAAAGAAAAGTCAAATAAAAGAATTGTACGTTCTTCCATACAGATAATTAGATCTTTCCACAGAGCCTCCATCTCCACCATTGACAGATGATCAGCCAAGGCAAATCTCACTAGCCCTTTTTTGACCATACCTGATGGGATGTGGTAAAAACATAAATGCTGGCAGAAGTCAGAACAGAAATTATGAGGCGGACTGCTGAAATGATTTGTATTGCCAAATCTTATGCTGCCTGCCTTACACAGAAGCTGAGAGTGATAGGAGGTGGCCCACTGACCAAACTGCTGCTATCAGAGATGGAGGAGTTCCTTGCCATTCTGCATGGAGATTCTGAGTCATCAGGAGGCCACAGTGAAGTCCTGGACATTACTGGTGATCTTGACAGCTCACCAAGAATCTCTGTTAGAAATGCCCTAAGAGCATATGTCTTTATATTAACAGTTAGCTCCAACATAGCTCTCAACCTCTTAGCACAAAAAATCTGGACAAAGCCAAAAATAATGGGGAACAAAGTCCCAAAAATAGGGACAAATTTTAAATATTGCTCTCATAAACTTAGAAAGTTTCTAGAATAAAAGGTCTTGTGTTGCCATGCATTTTCTAAAGGATATGAAGCCTGAAACTCAAATGCCTGTCATTATTTAATGAATTCAGTCCTCACTGATTTGCCTCAAAAATCAAGAAAATTACAAATTTTCTGAGGAACAGTTCAATAATATGAGGCAAAAATCTGGACAGTTGAGAGGTATAAGCGCCATACTGAGTAAAGGTGTTATGTAGTGCAGATTAAATGTACTACCACTTTTCCTCATAGGAAGATTGAGGCTCTGGAGAAAAAGACCACTAGTACAAGGTAAGGTAGTTATTATTAAGTCTACCACTATAGATAGTAGCATTCAGTGATTTCCTGGATTCAAGTAATGGTGATGGGCCTTATGTATTCTAGGTGTTTTCCTCCAGTGTCTTCGTATCATTTTATCAGATTCCTTCACCACAGATATATTGCTGATTGGTGTTGGTGGTAACTCAGACTCTCACAATGATGGAAGACCAATTTTGGCATGGCCATAGGTCACAGTGTCAGTGTTGTATACAGGCAATGTGGAGTCCATATCCCCACTCCAGACAGTGGGCCTGGCTTCTGTGCCTGTAGAACCCACCACAGATGCACAGGAAGTCACAGAAAGACAGGAAATTACAGACAGGTCTAACCAGCAAAGAATGTCTCCCCCTGGGGTGCAGTCCCTGTTGGTTGATGCAAGTTCCACTGAGCACATGGAAGACAGGAGTGGATATCATGCCGGTAGCTATACACACCATGGGTATGATCTCCACGCCCAAACTAGCTGTCTGGATCTTTGTGATCCAGTGAATATGCAAGGCCATCATGGCCACCATAGAGATTTACATATATATTTGGTGTGCTGGAGAATTTTGTAGGATATCTCTTTAAGAGGTATATTAATTCCATTTAAAATTAAGTGTTACAAAGTCACATGGCAATGTTTTACTACTTAAGCTGTTTTTTATTTACATTTATGGTTCTGATGAAGTCCCAATGCTTTTAAAATGGACAAAAGTACTTAACCTGTTTTCAATTATTAAATTTTTGTGTTAGGTTTAAAACAGAGTGCACCAGTTGTTTTTTTCCAAGAGTAATGTGTTTGAAGTATGTTCGATACAGGGCAGACCACTTTGTGAGTTTTTGTTTTCTATAATTAAAAATATACTTTAATATTATTATTATATTTAAAATTATTTATTTCTTCTCTATCTTAGTGTAGGGGTTTGGTGGTGGGTATTTATTATTTATCACTGGATAATGGGCATTGAATATGTTTATGTAATGTGAACTACCTCTTGCGTGTCATAAGTGTTATTTTCTTTCTTATGTTATTCTTTGATACAGCTGTATCCACGTTATTTGCACTGCATTTCTCTCGTGAGTTGACATTTATCATTTTGTTTAGGCTGCACTTGTGAGGTCATAAATGACAATAAAGTTTCTTTGAATCTTTTGAATCTTTGAATTAGTACCACACTACATTGTGTCACATAAGAAAGAGGAAAGGATGCAAAAATCATCCGAGTGATTATTAAGATACAGTTAGTTAGCAATTAAATAAAGCAGTGTGCCCAATGTAAGAGTGCCATTTGAACTGTATATTTGTGTTTATTGTTCTTCTCCTCCTAATTGTACATAACCATGCACCCTTCTATTACCCACCTGCCCCACTTACAGATTATAAACCAAGTTAACTCAGCAAGGGAGCATAAACTGTGCCAAACAAACTTTGTTTCTATTTGCTGCCTGAGCTACTCTCCTCCTACACAAGTGGAATATAATGCTGAAACCACTCTTAAGGAAAATATTCTCTGACATTGAAGGATTCAAAATAAAGGAAGAGCCACTGTTTTATTAGCTTACACCTATAGTGTTAGTCGCAATACCTTTAGCTCCACACCTACCATTCTACTTGTAGGGCCAGTTTTAACTGTAACATACCTATTTGGAGCATTTCAAAGGCAGACCACACACACACACACACACACACACACACACACACACACACAGTGGTCTGTCAGTTAACTCACTACTGAATTTATGGCACTCGATACCACAGTTAAGCTGCTTAACTGAGAAAGAAATGCTTTTAATGGCTCGTGTGATGATAGGAGGTACTGCCAGCCATGTCAGGAGAAGTGGGGCAGTGGATGTGTAACATATGCCTGCATAGCTAGCTGGAATTTTGTAAAGAATTGAATGTCATTTGTGTATCAAACAGATTTGTAGAGATGCTTGTGTTTAAAAATGTATCTCTAAAGTTGCTTGTATTAAAATGTATCAACAGTGTTTCCTGCTGGACAGAAAAGAAATGTGGATGCATTATTGTAACTGTTTAAATGTATGCATTCTAGCAGCATATACTAAGATAGAAGAGGTAAATCCACTTGACGTTGAAAAAATATTCTTGAAATTAAATTGCTTTATGCGTTAAGCCATAAAGATGTTATCCCACAATTTTGAATGGACCCAGAGATGCAATGCCTGTGCCAGAGAATAGGCTGTAGCTCCTGTAGGAAGAGTAGAATAGTTTTATTGTTTTATGCCTTTCCGATGCTTTAATAAAACATAGCTAAAGGTCTAGTGTGTATTGTAGCACATAGGTGCTCAACTCTGGCAGCTTCTAGTGATGGGGGATAGTGAGGGAAATGGATTCAGATGAACAGATGTGTGTGATGTCATTCTGTAAGTCAGAATTATATTTAGATATTAGTAGGAGATTAAACTCAGCATTCTGTATTCTGTCTTGGATCTGGCAACAAGGAGCACTCATCCACATTGTCTTACCTTGCTCTATTCAGTAAGTAGAAACAGTAATTCTTTAGATTCGCCAGGAAAATATAGTGAGAATAGTTAAGCATTGTTTTCTCTGTAACTGTGTGACTCATTCCAGCTGTGTTATTTTCAATATTTCCTGTGATTGAAACTCTGGTGTTTACTGTAAAAAATATTTAGTATTCCGTGGTCTTTTACTATTTATTATTAAATATATTTAAACTTTTCATTGTGGCTGGTCCTTTATAGAATACATTTAAGTTTTGAGAGTATTTGCACATATTTATTTGATGATAACTCTTGCCAGTCAATAAAGCCCGGCTGTTTGGTCAAAATTACGATTTCTATTAATATTAATTTCACTCAGTATAATTGAATACTCTTTTAAGAGCCTTATAGTCACTGACTGGTGGCTGTGAATCTACCTTATAGTCTGGACAGAAGATGACATAGGTAGTAAATCTGAGCCAGCCTTTCCCAGGTGTGTGTGTGTGTGTGTGTGTGTGTGTGTGTGTGTGTGTGTGCGTGCGTGCGTGTGTGTGTGTGTGTGTGTGTGTGTGTGTGTGTGTGTGAAAATTAAATCTCAAAGAGTGTGTGTGTGTGTGTGTGTGTGTGTGTGTGTGTGTGTGTGTGTGTGTGTGTGTGTGTGTGTGTGTGTGTGTCAGCTACTTGGGCAGGGGCACGAAGCATTGGTTTCACAGAGAGTGGTGGAGGGCTTTGTTTGGGCACTTGGTTGAGCACTTAACTCTGAAGCTGTGCCAGTGGGGAGTCTTAATGGGGATCTGGAGGAGACAGATAGAGAAATCCAGACCCTAGACTGACTCTGTTCCCTGTGTGCTCTTAAGGGAAATTGTGCTTGATGCAGAGATGTCTGTATCTTGAAATATGGAGTGTATCCATTTGTATTTCAAGTGACTGTCCCTCTCCAGTGCCAGTGGTGAGAATTGAGGCTCCTTAATTACTTGCCCAGAGTGGGGACGTCACAGCTCCCTGACAAGTATTTGACTCATTTGGGATCGCCTTACACAACTGTAATGACAAATGTGTGAATGCCTCCAAATGCAAATAACATTTGGAAGTTAAAAACTGCCAATCTGACCTTCCAAAGAAAAGCCAGGTATCTGTACACTTCTGATCGCACAAATAAATATTGGTCAATAGTCCTCCGTCTTTTAAACTGAACAAGTAAATGAAAATGTTGTTTTACATGTTCAATTTAAAGCATTCTCTCAAATTTCAATTTCCTATTTTAGTTGGTTTCAGGTGATTACTGTCTAATCTGCCAGACCAGAGGTAATTTACACCTAATTAATGTGAGTACTAGCATATGTAAATGATTTATTGTGATAACCAAAACTCCTGTATTACAAATGTGCTTTACCTGTGTGTAGTACTTTCCTATTTCAGGTTCACAACATTAATTACATCAAGTGCTAGGCTGCCCAGAATTTTTTTCTGCTTCCTTGGTGATTTTATTTCAAATATTCTAAATAATGTTTGAAAGCCTGGTGATGTTATACGAGGTCCAGTACCTTACATGTAGGTTGCTTCCAGTTTGAGTAGTACTACAGCTTTTATGGGCACTATAACCTTTATTTAAAAAATGAACAATTTAACAATCCTTTGGCTCCTTTTTTGATATTTCTTTCCATCCTTTGTGAGTCCTCTGTAACTATTGTCTGTAAGTGGCATATAGTTATATTCCCCCTGCCTTGCTCTGTACCCTTCCTCTTTAGTTCAGGGATGGTATAATAAACTAATGCTGTGAGGCAGACCTGTACAGCTACCATGAGTTGTCATGCTCTGTTTGTTCTTGCAGTATGTATGCTCCTTCTTGAAAACATATAATTGAGATAGTGCAGAGGGTCTTTCAAGATTCCTTTCCCTGTGTTAACACAACCTCTTGTGACTGAATTCTAAAGAGAAGTGGTGATTTAAATCTCATATCCTCCTTGATTAATGATTGGTTAAATATTTCATCGTCACTTTAGAATGTTAAGCACCATTAACCAAGACTGAAGGGTATTTTATTAGAGATTTCAATTATCTTTAAATTTTAAATTCCTAGATATAGTACGGTTATTAACAGTTATTTACAGTAGATCAATAAATTATTGATTTCACTTGTTATTTTAGAATTGCTTAATAAATCACTTATTGCATTGGGTGTGTTTTATGTCCCTTTTTGTATATACCAGTAAGTGACAATTTGCTTAGTTTTTATTTCACAAAAACCCAATAATCTATTAGCTGACTGCCACATATAAAAATCAATGGGCAGTTGGTTTCCATAGTCAGAATTTTCTACTTTTACACAGAAACCATAATTCCACGATCTGTTCTATGATCATGCTATTAAATTTGACTTAGGTTTCTATGGCATATCAGTGTACCAATATTCCTTTGCATATATTTCTTAGTCAAACAATATAAATAATACAGATTAATGTACCCTTTCCCTTGAGACATACCTCAGAAAAAGATGTACAGAACTGTAAGGCTCATAATTCCTACAGGCATTCCAAAATAAAATGGCTATATTTTCCGAAGTGAGCAAGCTGCACGAGTTCTGCTATCTGTAAAGAGAAAAAAGTCTCTTATTTAACTTAAGTCAGAAACCAGTTATTTCTTTCTCTAACTATGTGGTCTTGTGGAGACTAAAAATCTTGATCCACAACTTTTATTAAGTCCATGGGTGTATGAGGACTTCTTTCCAGTGATTCATTTAACACAGTGAACAAGACTGAGAATTTTTTATTAACCTTCATAAATCTGCAAGTTGAATATAGACACTGCTTCTTCTTTCAAAAAAAGATACATTTGCTGCAGAGGTGTGAACTAGTTTACAGAAATAAAAGAAATGACTGATACACATGGCATAAAATGCCTTCCATTCCTAGCTGTACCAATAATTTACAGAGTAAAAAAAGATCTATTAGCTCAAAACTGAGGCATGACAAGTGATGCTTAGCAATATAGGAGTGAATATAGTAAGGATATGTGGGATGCGACTAAACAAAATATAATAGAGAGGAATGTAGTCCATAGACAATAACACCCCATGTGTATGATTCAACTATCACCCTTTATTCAGTAGTCAGGGACCTGTCAGCTGTTGCCGCATGCTGTCCCCAACCCCTTCCAGCACAGACAATGCCCTTAAAACCCAGAAAGTACCAGCAACCATGTAAGATCACCACATTTAGGTAAACTACCATATGCAGTCATAAAGGTAAGGAGACCCATCTTTGCATCTCTGTACCAGATCATTGCAATAACTACCAAAATGAAGCAAACCTTTACATTCCTATCTCTGAAATTATTCATGCACTGATCCAGACAATACAACGTATTGCACATATGTATATATCTATGTGTGTGTGTGTGTGTGTGTGTGTGTGTGTGTGTGTGTGTATATATATATTATACACACACACACACACACACACACACACACACGCACGCGCGTGCACACACGTGTGTGTGTGTGTGCATTACAAACAAGTTGTCAAAAGTCAACTTGTTGAATGGGTAAAAAGACAGTACAGCTGATCAAACATTCTGTGTCAGCAAAGCATTGGTTTGAGCTGGCTGAAACTACCATCTTCCCTCCAGGATGGGCACACCCATCCTCCCTGCCTGTGCCATCAGTACCCAGGCCACTAGCTGCATTTAAGTCATGTAGGCAGCAGTCAGGACTTCATGAATGTCTTCCCACTGGAATATGGGTAGAGCATTTTTTGACAACCTGAAACTGAGCAGCAGCTCAGCTGTCAGAAGACTAAATAGTGTGAAAAAAATAAAAATGATAATTATAGCTGTCCTGGGGGTGGAGAGACAAGGTACTGGGAGGTGAACTAAACACAAGTGTCCCCGTTGGATGGTGTGATAATAGGAGGTACTGCCACCCATGCCAGTAGAAGTAGAGCAGTGGATGTGTACATTATGCCAGCACAGCTAGCTGGAATTTTGTAAATAATTATATGTCATTTGTATATCAAACTAATTTGTACAGATGCTTGTGTTGAAAAATGTATTTGTAAAGCTGTCTGTGTTAAGATGTATCAACAGTGTGCCCTGCTGGAAAGAAAAGAAATGTACATGCATTATTGTAACTGAATAAATGTATATGTTTTAACAGAGGATACTGGAAGGGAAGAGGTTAATCTCAGTTCAGTCAACTTTAAAATATATCTGAAATTAAATTACTTTATGGTTTAAGCCATAAAGATGTTATTCTACAGTTTTGAATAGAGCCAGAGATGCATTGTCTGTGCTAGAGAATAGTTTGCAGCTCCTGTAGGAAGAATGGAATGGTTTTGTTGTTTTATGCCTTCCAGATACTTTAATAAAATGTAGCTGAAGGTCTAGTGTGTATTGTAGCACATAGGTGCTAAACCCTGGTAGCTTCTAGTAATGGGGGATAGTGCAGGAAACAGAGTTGGATGAACAGATGCGTGTGATGTCATTCTAAGCCAGAAATAATATTTAGATATTAGTAGAAGATTGTGCTCAGTATTCTGTATTCTGGCTTGGATCTGACAACAAGGACCACTCACCCACATCATCTTGCCTTGCTCTATTCAGTAAGTAGGAGCAGTAATTCTCTAGATCAGTCAGGAAAGTATAGTGAGAATAGTTAATTATTGTTTTCTTTTAACTGTGTGACTCTTTCCAGCTGTGTTATTTTCAATATGTCCTGTGACTGAAACTCTGGTGTTTACTGTGATATTTAATATTTTATTGTTCTTTTATTATTTATTATTAAATGTATTTAAACTTTTCATTGTAGCTGCTCCTTTTTAGAAAATATTTAAGCTTTGAGAGTATTTGTATAGATTTATGTGGTGATAACTCTGGCCACTCCTGAAAGCCTTGCTGTTTGGTCAACATTACCATTTGTATTAATATTAATTTTACTCAGTATAACTGAATACCCCTTTAGGAGCCTTATAGTAATTGACTGGTGGCAGTGAATCTTCCCTATAGTCTGGACAGAAGGTGGTATAGCTAGTAAATCTGTTCCAGCCTTTCCCAGGTGTATGTATGTGAAAATTAAATCTCAGAGAGTATGTGTGTGTCAGCTACCTGGAGCAGGAACATGAAATACTGGTTTTGCAGTGAGGGTGCTGGAGGACTTGGTTGGACATTTGGCTGAGGACCTAACCCTACAGCTGTGCCAATGGGAAGCCTTACTGGGGACCTGAGGGAGACAGATAGAGACATCCAGACCCGGGGGTGAGTGTGTGTCCTGTGTGCTCTTAAGGGAAATTGTGCTTGATGCAAAGAAGTCTGCATCTGGAAATAGTGAGTGTATCCATTTGTATTCCAAGTGAACATTCCTCTCCAGTGTCAGTGGTGAGGATTCAGGCTCCTTGATTACTGGCCCAGAGTGGGGATGTTACAGATGGCATAGATCCCAGTTGCACCATTAGGTTAGTAGGGAGGGGTCAAGACTCCTTGTGGCTTAGTGCACATACATAAGACAGCACCAGCCTCTACAGAGGTGTCTGCATGTTGACTCTCATGCAGTGCATTTCCTGAAGAACTCTAGAGAGGAATGTAATTAATCTCATGGTACAGGAAGAGGTGGAACTGCAAAGTGCTAAATAGAAATCATGGGACAATTTCTATAATATGCATGAATTTAGAAAGATTACTGTTAAGCAACTGTTTTTATAATCTTGCCAGAGCACAAAAGCTTTTAGAACAATAATTCAGGCAACAGAAAGTAGAAAGGGTTGTTTCCAAGCTTAGGGAACCTAAAACAAGGAAAAGAACCACAGATCCCATAGAGGTATTAGAAATATTTCAGAACTTTTATGAAAATCTATATAAAGCAGAGAAATGTGGAAATCAAGAAAAAGTGCAAATGCAAATGTTTATGCAAGAATTAAATATGCCAAGGTTAGAGGTAGATAAGGCTCAATTACTAACATTTAGGACAGGAGAAGATGAGATAAAAATGGTGATGTATAACCAATCTAAAGCCTGTAAGAACAGATGGCATTATTGTGGAAGTTTGGAAGCTAGGAGAGAAGAAAGTGATAAAGATCTAGAAGGTTTTATTAAACAGTATTTTAAAAGGATGAAAAGCACCAACATGCTGTAAGAAAGCATGGTGGCTGTAATAGCTAAAGATGGTAAAGAGCCCTCAGATCCAGCTTCATATAGGCCCATTTTGATTATAAACTATGATTATAAAGTGTTTATGTCTATAATAGCTAAATGAATGACAAAAGTGATGCCAAAATTGATAGATATGGATCAATGTGGTTTTGTGGATGGGAGGCAAACATTTAACAACATTAACACAACAATGATGATCCCGAGGGAAGCAGAATGTAAGAAAATACTACTGTTGTTCATGGGTATTGATACAGAGAAAGCATTCACCAGAGTAAGCTGGGATTTTATGAATAGGACAATGGAATCATTTGCATTTCCCAACAAAATAATACATTTAATTAAGAGGATATATGAGGGGTTGGAAGCAGAAATTAAAGAGGGGGTTCTCTCTGATAAGTTCTTTTTGAATATTTTTGAATAAAGGAACCAGGCAGTGGTGTCCTCTTTCCTATTTATTTTTTTTTTTTTTTGCATTATATCTAAAACCATTGGCAAAGAAAATTAGGGACTCAGAAATTATAGCTGTAAAATATGTACCCAATGCACAAATTGGTTCAGCAATACCCATGTTTACAGGGACATGATAAATTGAAGTACTTAGGAATATGGGTTAAAAAAGGATTCTGTTATGGCAGCTAAGGATATGTGGGAAGAGACTAAACAAAATATAATAGAGAAGAATGTAGTTCATAGGCAAGAACACCCCTTATGTATGATGAAGCCAGGTCCCTCTCACTGAACACTAACCCTTATATAGCAGAAAACTCATACTGAGGAGTCTGGCCATGAAGAGGAAAGGGCATGTAAAGCAAAAATGATAAAAAGCATATATTATATATGAAGATGATGTGGAAAAAATGGAGACAGATCCAACTATACTGCTATGACAAAAACAAAAAAGAATTTGTATGAAACCAAAACGAGCATCTAAAACAACTATCAAGGAAGTAACTTTGGAAAGGGAAAACATTTTGCGTTTGGGAAGTATAACAAAGCACAAAAGGATAAAATAGGTGTAGTGGTAAAAAAAAAATAAAATAAATTAAATTAGAGAACAAGACAAACATCCAAAAAAGTTCAAAGGCATGGAAAAATATCCAGTTTCATTAGGAAGAAAGAAATGTATATCATATTTATATCATAAATGTATGTGAGTTATGCAGAAAATTGGTGAAAACAGAGCTACTGATATATATATATATATATATATATATATATATATATATATATATATATAATTTTAACCAATAATTACTAAGAAAGATAATTTGCATCTAATCTAGCAAGTAGAAGAACCCAAGACCAGCTGTTGATCCATGTCCTTTCATTCACGAGTGGGTTCTATAATTTTTATTTTATTTTTTTTTTATTTTTATTTTATCCATTGTTGAGCCAGTTAGTCCCACTAGGCTAGAGGCATCTTTTCAGGGGAGACCCAAGGTGGTGTTTATAATTCCAGGAGAAATTTGGCCAAGGCATCGGGGAAGTTTCCTTGCTCTTTCCAATAGTGAGATCTTTTACATCTGTGTGAGCTACCACCAGGTCAAGCAGATGGGACCTCAGTTAAACTCTTAGCTGAAGGCTGACACACTCAGGAGTGCAGTACCCCCCCCCGTTATGATGCACTGCAGTGTTAGCAATACAGTCACCTTTGGTATACCAGTCAGAAAGGTTTAATCAAACAAAACTTTTTAATAAAATATGAGCAAAGGGTAACTTTCCTAATGACTGAAAAAAAAGAAAACATGTAAGTCTTCTTAAGAGAAGTAGAAGCCAAACTGAGAATGGAATGTATTTCCTATGTCAGTTTGACATCAAGTGTAAGAAAATTATGCAGCACTATAGGAAAGCATCAGAGGTTTGCAACAAGAAGGCTAAGCCAAAGAAATATTTGGGGAAGTAAATAGAGAACAGATGTGGCCTATTTAGTCTTTATCAAGCCATTTAACAACAATGCCACACAAAAAGAGTGAGTCTTGTGATAGTAGCATGGGTAAAGCATTCATTATGCAACATACACAGATAAATAAACCAAAGAGGTGGTTGATGAATACCATCTAATGCCAACAAATAGAAAACAGAATGATAAATGATGGTACTGAGCACATGAAAAATGAACACTTCAGATCCATTCTAAGAGGTGATCTGTGCCTGACGTACAAGGCCATGTCCAATCCGGAATTAATGGACATGCTCCACCTCAAAAAATCCAAATCCACCAGAGCCACGAGAGCAAGAGACTTGAACCTCAACACAGAAATAAATAGGACATGCTGGAGGGACAGATTCATAACCCAGAGGCTCCCTACACTCTGGAACAGAATCCCAGTCCATGTTAGGCAGAGCCCCTCACTAACTCTATTCAAGAGAAATCTTGACGAGTGGATGGGAGATCGTAGGTTTACCCCGGGGGTCATCTCTGTGTCACTACTAGACAGAGGCACAGTTAACTAAACCCTAAATGGGCGTAGTATTCTCATCCTAAGGGGTGGTGTAAGCCACACACACTCTCTGGCTAGGCTTATAAATGCCCTAGGGCAGATAGCCTAGTACAAACCTATGAACCTATGAACTCTTCCAAATTCACTCCTATATTACTAAACAAGCCATGCTTTGAGAAAAGGGCAAGCCTCTTGGATCCACTGCATTTTTAAACTTTAATATTATCGCTGCAAGGCTGCAGTTGAACTGGGAATGGGGTTAAATGTTCACCATAATAAAGTGTATCTCTCCCTCCATATGTGTATGCCCTTAGAGTGGTAAAAATTAAAGTTCATGGGAGTGTGGGAGTTAAGGGGGGGCTTGATCCCCTGAATAAATACAGCATAAATGTACCATTACCTTAGTAGAATGACTCATCATCTGTTACTCATTTCAACTTTAATGATATTTAACAATTTGTAAAGTGATGAAATGCTGTTTTGCTTAATTCTTTGTGCTTGTTGTTTAGGTTAGTTATGAGTGGCTTTGTGCTTCAATGGCCTTTTATGAAGACATGTCAACCAGTGACCACAGGAGTCTATTGGTAGTCCCTTTCAGTATCTTTATAAGTGACTTTGTAGAAGGTATGAGGAAATAAAGTCTATCTTTCTGCTAATCTCCCAGAGTAGTATTTACGTGTTTGCTTTGCTTTTAAGGGAATCCAGACCAGTCAAGCCCATTCCAATGAATGGATTTAGTCTGAATCTTCAAATTTCTTAACTTACCCAATGATATTCAACCTCAGAGTAGATCTTATTACTTAAGGAAATGCAGGGGGCAAAGTCCCTAGTTTGTGGGTTTGTAGAGCTTTCTCCCACTTCATGCATAGAATCAGATTTGAACCATTTGGCAAGAACATGCTTAAATTCTTAGGAGTGACTTATAAGTGAGTCAGATTTATGTATCACAGCCCAATAAACTGTGCAAAAAGGTTCATAAAAAAGAACACTTAGAAATGATGAGAAAAGTTTTTATAAGACTGGAGGAATGGTCTAAATCACTGTATTTTAAATTCAGCATAAACAATGCAAAACAAATGCATTTGGGAAACAAAACCCTAGGATGCCGGCCACATTCAGATGGGAAGTAGCAGAAGCAAAAGTGAAAAGAGATCTGAAATTGAGTCTTAACAAATATCCTAAATGTAAGCAGGCAGTGCAAAAAGCAGAGGAAAGCTGATGAAGTACTTGGATATAAACAAAAAAAGTCAACAGCAAAAAACAAGTTGTTTTCCCTCTTCACAGACAGTTGGTAAAACAGCATGCAGAATACTTTCTTCAGCTTTGAAATCTTTACCAGCATAAGACTATGGACAGGATAGAGGTAGTTCAGAGGAGGACAACAAAATGGTGCATGACTTGCATCAGAAAGCCTTTAAAGAAGAACTTAAAGGGATGCCGAGAGCTAGTGTCAGAAATTTTTAAATATCTCAAGAGAATGCCCAAAGTGCAAGTGGTTACTATCTTTCAAAACATAGATGTATGCCGGTTTCATGACAGATACAGATGAAGCTTCTCATGTATCCCAGATGACCCATAATTGTCTACTGACCTCGGGTGTTGGAGCAGCCAGTGAGCGGAGGGGGAGAATGATAAAGAAATGTCTTCTTGCTTCTTCCTAGAAGAAGATGTAGAGACATGCTGTTGGAGTAAGCCAAAGCCATAGCTCCAATGGTGCTACCAAGGCCATGAAGTCAGGAGGTAAATAAGGAGTATTTGTTTGTGTCTTTTGGCTTTTCCCGGTTAGGGGTCGCCACAGCGGAACTCCGGTCCGCTAATGATTGGCAGTTGATTTGTACGTACTGGCTTGCCAGGCCTGACGCACAATCTTCAACGAAGGTACGCCCATTCACGCATGTCTCCACGCAGAAGATGCTCTAGCTGAGAATCGAACCGGACATTGTCTTACTGTGAGGTGACAACGTTACCGCAGCACCACCACCGCGAATAAGTTGGGGCATCTCCCTCATGACACAGTTGCACACCTACCCAATAGGATAAGCCTACCATATCTTGGGATAAGTAGGGAGGATTAAGGATAACATTTCAATTGGCTGCAGTATGCTGGCCTGATATCTGTACTCCAATCCCTGGCCAGGGTAGTGTTCATACCCCATTGACTGAGATATTTTCCTGTCCAGATGAATGAGATCCACCCTGTAGGGTGGGGGGGGGGGTCACACACACTGTGATTTTGTAGGATGCCTAGCACTCCTGATCAACAACTAATCAGATGAAGTCTAACTATGGATAGATGTATTTACAGAATCCATGGATGTAGCCTGTGTCAATGGGTAAATGCCATACACATTGCAGACTGGCTTGTAAATATTTTCTGCATGCCTTCATAGCATGCCATTACAGTACTCCTACATATCTTTTTGTTATAGTCAAAACACAGTGTTAAGAGATTTATGGCCAGCAGTCCCAGCTGAATCTTTAGAGTATAGCATGTTGGCATTGAGAAATTAGAATTAGCATAACATCTCTGTAATTTGATATATTAGAAGAAAAAATGTTATCATTATCGTTTACCTGTTTTTTTTACATCCTATGTATTTGCACATTCATTTTAGGGTGGCACAATGTTAAGATCTATCCTTCATAGCTCTAAAGCTGGGTTCAGTTCTCACCTCTGGTAACTGTCTGCTGGGAGCCTATCCAGAATATACATCTAACATGGGTAGCTTCAGGAACAGTGAAGCTATAGGAGTTTCCTGGGATATGAAGTCAGCAGTAGCAGGGGGGCAAAAAGACAAAAAAAAAAAAAAAAAAGATGTAAGAGAAAAGGAGGTGACAATTTGTAGATTCAAGGTTGATGGCTCAAGGGAGACACCAAAAGTATTATTTCACAGAAAGGGAGCAGATGACTAGCTCAGCCTTCCTGAACAGGCAGTGGGATCAATAACAGTGAATAGATTCAAGAATGCACACTGCATGCATAATGCAATCATTATCAGGGCGTGGCAGTTTTGGGTGAGGAGCCAAGAAGCTGCTGGATAAGTATTAGTTGCTGCTTATCTAATAAGTAATGGAGAGAAAAAGTGGGATATGCAGTTCTTATCTGTTGTCAAAACCCACGTTTCTATAAGGACATCATTTCACTTACATAAACTAGAAAGGTGAGTAGGCCTTAATCTCTCATCCAACAGATGTCTGCTTTTGTTTTCTGTGTAATTTCCCTTCTTTCAGACCTAAGATCCATTAACTAGAAAATTAAGTACTGTTGTTTCTTAACTCTCCCTCCTACCTTAAAATAATATTTTCTGTGTCAATCCTGGGAAAACAGTTTGTTTTCCTGCTGCACTCTAGAAATGACCACATTCAAACCTGAGCAGAATGATTAGCTGAATCCCTATTTAAGTAAAATGAAATGGCAGTTCCTCAAGTTAGAGTGTGTGTGTATAAATTTTTAATGTTGGCAAGGGTTTCCCCCTTCTTGAAGCCTGTGTGCATTAATAGTTTGGAATATTTAAGTAAGAAGTTGTTGCGGGCATACATGGGAGGATGTGCCCACCCACAAAATAACTTGCTTGAATGTAGCAACGCCAAATCCAAGGAACTACTGATTCCATTTGTTTTGACCAACTGAACATTTGATAGTGTCAGATTCAGGTTTTCATAGTGAGCCCATTTGGTCATGGATAATACCAGATACATTTTGAAAACAAATCATGTTTGACCTCAGAAGGGGTACTGTCACATTGTGCAGATTTGGATACCATGTCAGTTGTAATTTAGTTATTCTTTGAATTCATGCCCTTCAAGTCCCCAGCAATCACACTATAACAGAGTAACCTCTTCATTTTCAACTTCTCTGTTTCTGCTGAATTCTTCTTGAGACATTTCAGTGTCACTGTGCTGTGAACATATGAAATCCTTCTGAACCTTAGCCCAGGACTACAGGTGAGAGCAATTTTTTTCAGACTTATTTTTATTATTACTCTCTGTTTTTTATCTTTATTGGAGTGGCATGGTGTGATGGCATGCAAAAATATCTCGAAACCTGCCTGTAATGTTTATGACACAGACAAGCTACAGCCATGGATTCTGTAACCACATCTACCCTGAGTTAGACTCCATATGATTTGAGGTACATCAGGCACTTTTCTTTATTAACAGAGTAGGTAGGTCAGTACCTAGAGGTCCTGCATAGGGATGTTATTCATGTATCCTACAAAATTACATTCTTTATGACCTTCGAAATGTACTCCTACATAACTGTTTGTTATAAACAAAACACAGTGTTAAGAGGTTTACAACCAGCAGCCTCATTTGGGTCATTTCAGCATGGGGTTTTGACATTGAGAAATTAAACTTGGCATAATACCTCTGCAATTTAATGTATTAGAAGAAAAAATATCAGCATTATAATCTACCTGTTTTATTGCATCCCTTATACTTTCATTTTCATTTTAGGGGGGACTCACTGTTATATCTCCAAAACTAGCTTCACTCCTCATCTCTGATCACTGTCTATTGGGAATTTGCATGTTTTTCCCATATCTATGTGGACTTCCTCCTGGTACTTTGGTTTCCTCAAAAACACACCTGATCGTTAAGTTTCACTAAAAATTGTTTATATACATTATATTTACTCTTCACTTGTTGACCAGGTAATGGTTGAAGAGGGTTCACAGTCCATCTCCCTCAGTATTTAACATGTGATAAATAAACAAAATGAATATCTGTGCCCACAGTTCAAACAAAATGAATGTCTGTGCCCTCAGTTCCCTGCTCTCCTTCTCTGGACATTCGACCAAGGTACACTATAACTTCTGCCATTCATAGTGATCTGCAAAAGGTACACTCCTTAAACAAAAGACAGCAGACTGTATATCTCAATTGCCATGCCTCTGAGGCAAAGTTACTTCTGAGATGCCTGTTTCTGAAGCCAGAATTTTGATAAGCTCTCTCTTAGGAACATATTTATCTGCTAGATTTAAATAGCCAGTGTGCTTTGCTGTGACACATTTGTGGCGTTTATGTTACAAAACAAGAGAATGACAGTTGAAGTTTTAGAAGGTAGCACATTTGCTTCTTTCTGTCTTTCTGGGGATGGGATTTGTAAGTGATGAAACAAAGCAGCAGAGTGGTGCAGTATTGTACAAAAGAGAAGTTAGCTGAAAACAGAGGCTGAAATAACAAAGCATTGCTTTGCGCAGACCTCCGTCTCTGTAACAGCTGTGATAGTCTGATGCTATGAGACTCTTTAAAAAATGCCACCAGAGGGCATATATTTAAGAGAGTACTTTCATTACATAAAACCTACAATTTTGAGGTCAAGAAATTCCTTAGTCTTAGAAAGGGTAAATTAGAAATGGACTATTTAGAATCCATCAACTATGTTTTCATAGATAACAGTGGTTCTGAGATGCAGGTGAACTGTTTTATGTCCTAGTCCCACTTTTGGGTGACACAGTAGTTAAATAGTGGAACTTCTGTTTTACGTACAACTCATTCACTTCAACAGATTCCTCTAAAGGAAGAGTGCTTTAAGGTAAGCAGTGTAAGTACACATATTATAGAATTCTACCTTTGTCTATAAAAGACTGAACTAGAATTCCCTGTGTGCTGAAACTTTTTGTAAAACAAAATAAAATTCTGTCAGCCAAAACAACCCCTTTCCTCCCCATGATTTGATGACTTCAGCTAGGGTTTATTAAATCAATATTTTTGGGTTAAGGGAGGAGTGCAAATCCTCCATCATGTAATATCTGCTATGAGCAAAGTGAGGAATAAGAATGTAACTGTTTTCCTGTAGAATGAGTTAATATACTGAACCAAACTCTCTTACAGTAGCCATTTTAACGTACATAATGTTAGTTTCAAAAGCTGTAGCAATGATGTTAGACGTGTATGCTAGTGATGATGCAACTGCTTACAACTAACATTATTTCAAAAATAACTTATAGTTTGCCAGTCTTTCCTCTGATTATTTCATTTTTAGACAAAAAGTTGTCAAGAAAACCTTACATGGGCTGCTAAGAAATTCCAGGAGTTTCATTAGCAACATCAAGTTTTTTTCTAAATGATGTTTCTTGTGTTTAAAGAATGCCCAGATGTTTGCAGTCAATATCTGCTGAAATTCTGGGGTCTGTTATTGCGACCCTCAGAACACTGGAACTGATGGAGAATATGTGGGAAGATACATAATAAGTCTGACTATAGGGTACCTCATTCCCCCTCCTCCAAGGTACCATGATCTCAAAGTGAGCATGCATAAGTAACAAGGGTGTGGGGCATGACCCCACAATGTAGGGGTGCAAAGGGATGAAGTCCTCCTGTAAAAAAATGTCATAAAGACATAAAATGAAACTTTGGAATTCACTGTTTGATTCACAGTTTATTTTTTGAAGTGTCAGGACTTGCACAAGATTTGGTTTGGCTTTTCTGATGTGGAGCTGTTTGTAGCTCCTGATGTTCATTGTGTTTCACTGTTGCAGTCATTACATTTGGGTAATCTGCTGGTAGGTTGCCCTCAGTTGGCCTGATTAACAAAGTCTTGTGTCCTGCGTCAGTTGCTGTCCCTTCTTCCATGACGTCAGGTCGTCAGGGGTATAAAACTTGCCATTACATCAACTTTAGACACTCGAAACAGCAACTGATAAGAAAATAGGAACTGAGAAAATCAGCAACCTCGTACACAGGAAAAACTGTTTATTACAACCTGGTTTAGCGCTTTCAACTAGAAATACTAGTCTTCATCAGAACCAGTTCTGATGAAGACTAGTATTTCTAGTTGAAAGCGCTAAACCAGGTTGTAATAAACAGTTTTTCCTGTGTACGAGGTTGCTGATTTTCTCAGTTCCTATTTTCTTATCAGTTGCCATTACATCAGTCTTTCTTGCTGCGCGGTGCCCGAAGCAGAAGCAGTTCGCAAGTGCCGGTCGGCCGACTCCTGAAATTTTCATTTTCGAGTTTCAGAACCGAAGTCTTCAACTAAAAGCTAAGTACCCCATTGGGGAAACTTTTTCTTGCTCCTTACCGATGTCAGTAAAAGTTAATAATTGTATTACTTGTGGGAAGCAAATACCTCATAAGGATTTTCATTTGTACTGTATTCCTTGCCTTTGCCCTGACCACGATGTACCTTGCTGTCAGTTTTGTGCTTTATTTAATCAGCACACTATCCATCGTCGGTACATTTTTGCTTCAAAATATTTTGGTTCTCGGTTTAATTATCCAGAAATGACGTCGGTTAGCCATTCGACTACCGGAATACCAAAAAGCGCAAAGAAAAAGACAGGGACAGGCCGTTGAGCTCCAAAACTGCCGACGATGCTTCTCCTAAGCCAGTCGCCAGTTCGCCGGAGGCACTTTTGCAGCCCCTGATACCCGCTACTTCTGATTCGCAGGCCTCTACTGAGACCCATTTGGAGTCCGGTATGCCACGAGATACTTCACATATGGAACCCGCGGATGTCTCTACCTTGGATGGGTCCAGAGCCGCTGTGCAGGCACCGGCTTCTGGGGGTGTATTCAGGCCTACAGACTTGCATATTAAACCGACTTCAACTTCAGTGCTAAGGCCTAAATCTAGATCTATGTCTAAAAAAACGATCCCCAGGCCACATGTTCAGGCCCCTATGCCTAAAAAACAAATGATCAAAATGGCTGAAAATTTAATTACTCTAATCAGGGGTAGTCAACACCCCCCCCCCCCCTCCAAGAGGCCTAGGATTGAATATGACTATGAATCTTCTGAACAGGACTCTGTTTCTTCTGACTCTTCTAATGATCTGAATTTGTCCATACCAATGGGAAAGTCAGGATTTCTCTGAATCCAAAAAGAGGCTTAGGGATTTCCTTCTTCTTCCTCAGCATTGGCCTTTGGCTATACCTCCTGTACTAGATATTGTTGAGGATGTGTTTTCGGAATCCAGTATGGCCCCTGATTCCTTACCTCCAGCCCCTAGCAAACCAGACAGGTACTACAGGGTTCCTGAGTCCCACAAATTTCTTTTCAAAAATTCTGTTGCAGACCCTGAAACCATTTCTCAGGGGCCCAATGGCATTAAGGCTTCTACTGCAAAAAATCCTACCCCTTCTGATAGAGACTCCAGGGTGCTGGATAGATGGGGTAAAAAGGTTTATACTTCTGCAACCTTAGCAATCAGGGCTTTAAACTGTCAATTTCATATACTAAAATATTAACAGCATATCATGGGACTGCTTAAACAGAAAATTATGTTGATTTCTGACTGTGTGGAGAATAAAGATTTGCAGGATTTATTGCATTCAGCTGAACAAGTTGGCTAACATACTTTGCAATGTGGTTTTGATTCTTTAGAGGCCTCTTGTAGGGCTACTGTTGCTGGGTCTGTACTTAGAAGGCATGCCTGGCTTAAGGAGCAATCTCTGCCTGATCATGTTAAAGCAAAACTTTTGGATGCTCCTTTACAGCAGGACCGCCTTTTTGGCAATAAGGCTGAAGAAGTTCTAAAAAAGATGAAAGGAAAAGCTAAATCTATGCAAACTGTGAAAGATTTCTTACAAGTGCAACCTCCTAGATTTAGTAGGCATTGGCCTACTAAGAACTGGTCCTTTCCAGCTCCCTCCAGAGCCACTACGGTCAAACCCAGACATTCCAAAGGCACCAGGTTTCAGTCCCAAGGGACTTTCAAAACTAAGCAATGGCATGCTTCCACTTCCAAATCTGAAAACAACAAGGCACCACCCTATGGTAAACAGTCTCAATGACTTCCCTTTGAAATTACCAAGCACTTATCTCTTAGCCGCCCCTTTGGGGGGAAAACTGGCTCTTCATTTAAGAAACTGGCAACTTATAACCCAGGACAAGTGGGTTTTACATGTAGTGTCCAAGGGATACAGATTTAATTTCCACACGCTGTCAACTTCAAACGGATGGCCAGACCTGCCCCCAAATCAGTGGGCAGAGGCTCAGAAACAAGTTCTTTCCCTCCTAAACATGGGGTCTATTCAACTAGTACCAGAAGAGGAAAAGGGACAAGGTTTTTATTCCAGACTTTTCCTGGTACCCAGAAAAGACAAATCACAGCGTCCAATTCTGGACGTGTTTACTCTAAACACCTTCATGGACATTCCAAAATTCAAGATGCTGGCTCTTCACCAGTTACTTCCTATGCTAGGCAAGGATGCCTGGTTGGCATCTCTTGACTTAAAAGAGGCTTACCTGCATATCCCAATCAGGGAATCTTACAGAAGATTCCTACCCTTCAAAGCAGGCTGCATGCATTATCAGTTCTCTGCACTGCCCTTTGGCTTGTCTACTGTGCCCAGGGTATTCACAAAGTGCCTGGCTCCAGTAATTGCATTTTGCAGGCAAAGAAATATTCAAATATATCTTTACCTGGACGATTGTCTAATTCAGGCAGAAAACCAGGCCAGTCTTCTAAAACATCTGGCATTTGTAAAAAGGGTTCCAACTTGTCTAGGGTACACCATAAACAAAAATAATTCTCAACTGGTACCCTCTCAAAAGATTACATTCCTGGGTGCAAGCTTGAATACAACTGCCCAGGTGGCTTACCTTACACCTGAAAAGCAAATTCATTTGGTGACTTACTTCAAACAGGTGGCCACAAAAACCCTGCTATCTGGCAAGGCAAATACTGCAAGCCTTGAGGTTCATGGCCTCCTGCATTCTTCTAATTCCATATGCAAGATTGCATATGAGGAAACTTCAGTGGTACTTAAAAATTTTATGGAGTCAATATTGTCACAGCCTGGAAACAATGATTCCTATCATACCTTGCCTGCACCTAGAGTTCCTATGGTGGGCAGAGGCCTGCCACCAAAACAAGGGACTGCCATTCACACCACCCCCTGCTGCCCAAATCCTAACTACAAATGCATCAGACTATGCATGGGGGGCTCATCTGTCAGGGAAGTGCATTCAGGGCAAATGGAGCCCAAAACAAATGCACCTTCATAGCAATCAAAAAGAAATACTAGCTGTACAGAATGCACTGACAGCCTTCAAGGACTACCTTCATCCAGGACAGTTACTGATAAAGATGGACAACACCACTGTCATGTGGTACATAAACAAGCTGGGGGGGTACACATTCCTACCCCCTCTGCACACTAGCCATGGCATTGTGGAACACAGCCTTGAGCTACCAAGTACAACTACAAGCTCAATTCCTGCCAGGAAAGCAGAATGTTCTGGCAGACAAACTAAGCAGAAATCTCATGGACCCTCACGAATGGAAACTGGAACCATGGATTTTCAACATGTTGACACGCAAATGGGGGAGCCCAGACATAGATCTTTTTGCCTCACCCCAGAACTACCAGTTGGACAAATTTTGCACAAGAACTCATCACAAAAAAAGCCTGGAAAGTGGATGTCCTGTCCTTCAGCTGGAAAAACCTATCAGTCTATGCCTTTCCCCGTCTGCCTTTGCTCTCAAAAGTTCTACTAAAAGTCAAACAGGACAAAACAAAAATTATTTTGATTGCTCTGGACTGGCCTTGCCAACACTGGTACCCACTCCTGTGCAGTGTGTCACACATTTCCCCATGGCAGAGACACCTTCCTTACTGTCTCAGCAGGAGAACCAAATTCTGCACCCTCAGCTCCAAACAATGAATCTTTCAGCTTGGCTAATCATTTAAATTCCCCCTTAGCATCCCTCAGCAAACCTGTGATGGATGTCATTTTGCAGGCGAGAAGACCTAGTACTAGAAAATCTTATGCCAATAAATGGAAAAGATTCTGTGCCTGGAATCAATCTCAAGGGATGAGCACAGCAGTGCCCAATTTACCTCAGATTTTGCAATACTTGACTGAGATGCTTCACAAGGGCCTGTCTTTTTTTCCATAAAAATCCATGCCTCAGCCATTTCAGCTCATTATAACACAGACCCCCCCCCCCCCTCTTCTCTCATCCTCTTCTAACACAGTATCTCAGAGGGGCCAAAACTTGAGACTACCCAGGAGATCTCCAACCCCTGCCTGGGACCTTACCTTTGTACTGGAGAAACTCACTCTACTTCCTTTCGAGCCAGCTGCAACTGCAGACTTAAAATTTCTTTCCTGAAAAACAGCCTTCCTTTTAGCAATCACTTCAACTAGAAGGATATCTGAATTTCAGGCCCTTATGGCAGTGGAGCCTTTCATCATCTTTCATGCGGACAGAGTGTCACTCAGGATCAATTCATCATTCATGCCCAAGGTGGTATCCAGTGTGGCTCTCAATCAGTCCATTCATTTGCTAACTTTCTTTCCCAATCTACAGAACAAGGGAGAGCGGATTCTGCATTCATTGGATGTACACAGACAACTTAGATTCTACTTGGACAGGACTAAATCTCAAAGAAAAGCTGAACAACTGCTGGTAGCATTTGCTGCAGGGGCAGAGGGGAAGGCTATTTCTAAATGGATAAGCCATTGTATTAATTTCTGTTATAAGCACCATGGAAAACCTATCCCCCAGGGGATCAGATCTCATTCCACCACGGCTGTATGTACTTCAGCAGCCTTTCTCAGAGGTGTTCCTACCAGGGATATTCTAGAAGCTGCTACCTGCAGTTCAGTTCATACTTTCAGCAAGCATTATCACTTACCAATCTTCCCTAAATCCAGAGCTGGCTTTGCCACTGCTGTTTTGCAGGGCCTTATAGCTGTTCCTAATGCTGTATAAATCCATCCTCCCAACCTTAGCTTTGGGAATCTACCCAAATGTAATGAATGCAGCAGTGAAACACGATGAACATAGTACAGTTGTGTACACTTACCATAAATGTAGATGTTCGAGTGTATTCACTGTTGCAATCCTGGTTACCCTCCCTCCAGCCCCGTTTTTCTTTTACTATACCTCTTCTTTCTTTTACTATGCTTAAAAGCCTTTTTGGTGTATTTGCTTTTGTTTGGAGGTATATTTTTGTGTTTATAATTTTATATATATATATATATATATATATATATATATATATATATATATATATATATATATATATATTTTGCTCCCCATTTGGGGGGCACCTGACATCTGGGGCAAGAAAAACTGATGTAATGGCGTCGGCTGCATGTTTTATACCCCTGATGACCTGACATCATGGAAGAAGGGACAGCAACCGACGCAGGTCCCAAGACTTTGTTAATCAGGCCGACTGAGGGCAACCTGCCAGCAGATTACCCAAATGTAATGACTGCAACTGTGAATACACTCGAACATCTACATTTATGGTAAGTGTACACAACTGTACTTTACCTGATGCCTATTTCTTCTCCACTCTGTGTGGATTCATTTATCCTGCTCCTTTGTGTAGTCATACCTACTCTGGCTGCTAAACATTGTCCAGTGAAAACAGCTGTAATACACTGGTGTTTTTTTTTCCTTCTCATTTCCTAGGAATTTGCCAAAATAAGACGAGGGGTACAAGGGCTGTGCAGTTGGCATTGCAGTGATATTGCTGCCAGCTGGTTTAAGTGGGGTGCTACTGGGAGCATAATTACCAGTGAGCGCACAGACTCCCTGTAATGTTATGGAAAGAATCAAATTCATGTTTGAGTTTCCACGCTTCACAAAGAAACAATATCAGGAGTCCCACAGTTCATTATGTCTGCCCATCATACACACTTGGCATCTGCAAACCTGACAGCTTTATGTCTGATATCAGCGTACCCGTTGTTATGGCATAAATCCTTCATGCGCTCACAGGGCAGAAAAGATTTATGGGACCAAGCGAAAGATTTAACATAAGCATGTGTTTGAACAATGATGATATCCGTTTCAGATAATACTGCATTTAAAGGTAGAAGAAAAATATTTTTTGTTGTACACTATCTTCTCTTCTTATTTTACTTGTCAGTTATACGTGTTGTTTTGCCTTGAACAGCTGTGATTAACAGATAGAAACTGAGACAAGAATACAATCTGAAATGCAGACAAAGACAATCTGAAATGCAGCCCTGTGTACTGCAGCTCTATAGATTTTCCTATTTATTTTTATATTTTATTAGCTTTTTTAATGTTAGTTATCCTGCTATATCCTGTACATTTGAACGGTATTCAGTGCCCTGACTTATGCTCTAGTCATTTCAGTCATAAAACAGAAAATCAGTAAATGCCAAGTAGAAAAGGTTTCTTCATAGTAGTTACAAAGGTCAGAAAGTAGCTTTCTTTTTTTTTTGAGAAAAATGAGCAGAGTGTATCATAATATTGTGCAGATGTTGAAAGAAAAATAGGAGGTATGTGTCAGTGTGAAAATCATTTCCTATCACATTTGAGGAAGACAGGTTATTTGTCATATGCACTCTGTGAGCATTCGATACATTAGAATTGTAGTTAATTTGTCTAATGTATGTGCACAAATAACACAATGGCAGTAGGCTTCGATGCACGTGACAGCACAGAGCTGATATTATCCCACCAGTCGCTGCCTTGCAGCTTAGTTGACCATGCTGCATGAAACCAAGATGCAGATTCATGTTGAGTATGAAATGTCGTTACAGAGAGGTGAGAGCTAAAGTGCTCCCATTCGGCGTGTAAGATGAATCGTGGGCACTGAAACTGCACTGCAATGATAATTACACAGAAGGTCGTTTGCTTCTAAATTACTCCAGTCGGAGCCGAGGCTGGGACTGCAGAATTGCTCAGAGGGGTTGAGGGAAGGTTTTATCACCCACCTGGGTACGACAACCAGAGAGCACTTTCCTCCGAGACCATAAACTGCATTTTGATTTATTCTGTGCTCTGAAATTTGATTAAATATAGGATTCCTATTGAATACTTTGAAGTTTTACTCTTTCTTTTCCCAGAGAGGGTGGCCTTTACCTATATGATGAAAGGAGTTCGGTAGCTGGGTGCAGTGAACTGATGTAAACCCAGGAGTTTTACACCTGCTGTTATGTTTCTGCTATCTGGCATAATATTCACCACCCCCAGAATATCCAGAAAGTCATGATTTAAAGAAGTTTTAGCCCCCCCCCCCCCATCTGTGTCTTATAGTCATATCAGACAGTGAAAATGCACGTGAAATGTGTTTAATCTTTCTCACTCTTTTGACAGCCAAGCCAGTGATTATCAGAAGTCTTCATAACTGTATGCACATCAGCTGAGAGTACAAAAATGAAACCCTTTTCTGAAACTGGCAGAAATATTAGTGCCTTGCTCAGCAAACCTGCAGCAGAACAGTAATGGCAGGCAGTCTGTGACCTCACTCACGGTCAGCTAGACATGACCCTGCTCCTTTCCATCCCCAGCTCACAGCTCAACTTCTCCCTACACAAAGCAGGATCATTTCTCAGTACATTGTCAACAATGAGGAAAAGAGCTACTCTGATGCTTTAGTAGGTACCAAAACAAGAATAATAAGGTAGTCTTACCTAATCCCCACCCCCAAGCCTGATCCAGGTTTCATGCAAAAACATATGAGCCATTAATCTTTCACTGTGGCTACAATATCACATGCAAAGCACCAGGCATTCTAATAAATACATAATTTAGCAAACATATATTCACATGACAGGCCAGGCTCCTAACAGGAACATTTCAAAATATATAATTCCCCTTAGAAAACAATGTCATCCACATTTCACAACCGAAGAAATCCACAACATGCCGTCAGAGTCCTCTAAAGCCTCACCTGTCACTGCAACTTCATAACTAAGCTATGATTTATTTACTTATTTATACTTACTGGGTTGGTGGGCTGGTCCAGTGACCATTTTGACATTTGTGATTTTTTTTTTTACCTTACTGATTTTTCCCTTTATTAAAGCTTTAAAAACATGTCTTCATACTGCTAACATGTAAACACTGCATATTTTTTTTACTTAGGGAAGTAGGCAGATTTGTTGAGTTTAAAACTGTTTATGGCAAGCAACATACAAATGTATGTCTTCTACAGACAAATACATGCCATCTGTCTGTAGTGAATGGAAGATATGTCCTTGGACTTCTTAAAGGAAAATTCCATTGTAACACTATAAAACTATGATATGACTGTTTTTTTTCATTCAAGTTTACTACTCTCTGTGATATTAAAGTACTAGAATCACTCTAACTGCTTCATATTGTATTTTAGTATGTTACACGACAAGGTGGCCATCAGGGGCCAGCATACTGATATGATCTTATTTTGCCGGTTTGCTTTCGGTCTCCTAGAATCCATTTTATATGGCATTTGGGGACTGGTCAAGGTCTATACTTTATAGACACATGGTACAGGGTTTCATTCTCACCTTTGAAAGTGAAGTTGGCTAGGCTGAAAATGCCCCACAAGGACACATATCCTAGTACTTACCTATGAACTTATTTGTTGACTTGTCCTTCACATAAGGAACCTGGGCTATGTAAAATGGCAGTACTGTGAGGCACGGGTATCTTGCACAACCTCTGGAATTGGAATCCTACTTTTCTTCCCCAGATTACCCCAATTTATTGTAGTAACTAAACTTCTCATTTTCTTTTTACAGTTCATTTTAAGGCTCGCAAAGTAAACTAGCTAAATTGCTGAGTTTTCTTATGCTTCCACTTCGTAGGCCTTTAGCAGTTGACAACAGTTGATAAACCCTCCCACACTCCTCCTTAGATGTCAGACTTATCAATCTACTGCAGTAACCTTGTATAGCTCTTGTTATCTTAAATCTGCCTTCACTTTCCAGTGGAACTACCATCTACAACCTTCAGTTTTCAAATCTGTCATGATGTGAGAATTTTTTAATTAACAAATGACATAATCTTGCATTAAATTATTCTACTTTTATTGTTGTATTTTTATTCCTTTTATTTACTTGTATTTTCTTTTGCTCTCAACACCCCTCCATTCCATGGGTGAGACATCCCCTCAGATCCCCTAGGGCAAGAGCCATTTGAAGGTGGTATCACCCAGGCAGATACCACAGTGGTGTTCTAATCAGGATCCTAACAGTGAGAGCATATTTTGTATATAGGCAGTACCCACCCCCTGAATAGTGATGCTTGCACCTACATGACCATAGGGCTGCCTATGCCTCTCTATCACTTCACATGCACTCCTCCTTACAGCCAGCAAGGGCTACCATCATTGGCTTCAGTGGTCTTGCCTACATTGTCTCTGCACTGGATCCCACCTTTTTAACACTGTCCCTGCACTTCCAGCAGTAATCTGGTCAAGAGCAGAGGCATGAGCGTACTAGGACTCCCCCCTCCCCTTGCCTTCCAGCTGCAAAATAAATTCAGGTTGCCTGGGACATTGTCAGGGATTTATCTCTCTAAGCCACTGTCAGTACGTGCCCTTTTATTTATTATATTATGGTGTAGCGATGCTTCATCCAAACCAGAATCAGAGAATGGCAAATTAGCACTCCTTCTCTGTGCTGTACAGTGATTTCAACTCACTGATTAAAACTAACACAAAAATAATGTAAGTTAAGATACGAAACCTCACTTTTGATCTATAACTTGCATACTGACACATACATAAGCCTAAACACTGTTGTCAGTACTTTTACTATGAAGCCATAGTACTGACTGTTACAGCCATTTGTGAATTGATGGTATGGTAGCACAGTAGGCGCTTTCCCCTTGCCTCTCATGTTTATCTGCATTGTGTGTTCTCATAATAGGAATGCATAACTTGGTTTTGCTGAATGTCAGTGGACAAGGAATGTCTGTGAAATGTGGGGTG